>NC_134831.1:109933114-110028605 GCF_004210375.1 Tachypleus tridentatus
TACATAAGTGGGTATTAGTTACAAGTTGTTTTATAATTCAATGGTGTAGAAATTATAGAAAGTCACGCAAAATTTATTGATGTCGAAGAAATACAGCGAGCAGTAATAAACTTACAAATAGTATGAAATGAGCGGGAAACAGTAGACAGACAAACAGAAAGCAAACGAG
Organism: Tachypleus tridentatus; assembly: GCF_004210375.1. Lineage (NCBI taxonomy): Eukaryota > Metazoa > Arthropoda > Merostomata > Xiphosura > Limulidae > Tachypleus > Tachypleus tridentatus. Next base: position 109,933,284 of record NC_134831.1, read on the forward strand.
AAACAAAATAAAGCCATATAAAAGTGACGTTCGGACATATAAGGAAGGCCTAACGGTTGATACATAGAGAGAGTCCTTGGTGTTAAAAGAGAGGAAAATAGTTTATTTCGTCAATGAGTTCTAAAGTAACTGAACCTTCTGTGTGAACTATGACAAAAGTTAGACGATTATTTGAAAGTAGGCCTATATTCGAAAAGTAAACATTTATTGGAATTAGGCCTAAATACGAAAACGGAGCAGACGATTTTAGAAGTACAGGATACAACTGTGGAAAGTCTATTAAATGCAAGTTAACTATGTTTGGATAATTTGGCGATAGTAATAAAGGTAATAAAGAAAAATAGTTCTGCTTGTCAGCTGATACAATTGAATAGGCCAAATTTACATTTGAAAATAACAAAAAGTTATGTAGTGTTTATGATATCCTGTTTCAATAATATAATTGAAATTATTGTACATGCATTTAACTAGTTCGAATTGATACCGTGTTTCTCCGATAATAATACCTACACATTAAATAAGACCTAGTGTGATTTTTGGGGATAGTTTTAATATAAGCCCTACCCTTAAAATAAGCCCTAGTTAAGAGTGGCAGGAAGAGGAAAGAAATAAAAAAAATATATATATTAATTAGTTTAATAGTTAGTTAATTAGTTTGTTTAAGTATTAATCAGTTAGTTTAATAGTTTAATAATAGTTTATTTTAAATGGTTAGTTTAATAGTTTTACTTTGTAACTTCATTTTTTTAATATATCAAAATAAGACATCCCCCGAAAATAAGCCCTAGTGTCATATTTTGGAGTGAAAATTAATATAAGCCCTGTCTTATTTTCGGAGAAACACGGTATATATTATTTTGAAAACAAGTGAAGTAGTACTGTTCGTTGAGTTTTCCCGAATTTGTCACCAACAGGTCACAGACACCTTATATCTTTAGTCCACCAATAACACCCTTGTAAATATACGTTTAACTACTACTCTTAAAAGTAAGTTTGACAGCTGGTGAGCCAGCCAGCTTTAAGCAGTAGTAAACATCGGCAGAATAAAATGTGAGTGACAGCAGAACTATGTAGGCCTATGTTCATAAAACTGTAGTAGTGTCACAAATAATGTAGATATTACAATCACGTTGCAAAATCATGTCAAATTTTGATAAAGTGGTAAATTGGAGAACGTCTTGGGTTAAAAGACAGTGAACTTCAAACAACAACAAAAACTGGAGAGAAAAGACAAGAAGAAAAGGAGAGACTGTAAATAAAGAGAGAACAAGAGCAGAAACTCAGATTAAACTCACTCAACTGGAGAAAGAAGGAATGAATAATCTCAGTGGAGTCACGGACAGGCTGTCCAGAGTTGATAAACACAAAGATAACAGTGGAGTCACGGACAGGCTGTCCAGATTTGATAAGCACAAAGATAACAGTGGAGTCACGGACAGGCTGTCCAGATTTGATAAACACAAAGATAACACTGGAGTCATGGACAGGCTGTCCAGATTTGATAAACACAAAGATAACAGTGGAGTCACGGACAGGCTGTCCACATTTGATAAACACAAAGATAACAGTGGAGTCACGGATAGGCTGTCCGCATTTGATAAACACAAAGATAACAGTGGAGTCATAGACAGGCTGTCCAGATTTGATAAACACAAAGATAACAGTGGAGTCGTGGACAGGCTGTCCAGATTTGATAAACACAAAGATAACAGTGGAGTCACGGACAGGCTGTTCAGGTTTGATAAACATAAAGATAACATGCAGATGCCATGCATCATGACAATTAAAAGTAGCTTTACCGAAACGATATGACATTACCGAAGAAGATTTTCATCAAACGTTTAGAGAAGTCAAACCTGATCTTGTAGAAACTGTTTCTGCTTGTGGTACATCTAAGGTGATATTTCCCAAGATAAACTGACAAACCTGATCTTGTAAAAACTGTTTCTGCTTGTGGTACATCTAAGGTAATATTTCCCAAGATAAACTGACAAACCTGATCTTGTAGAAACTGTTTCTGCTTGTGGTACATCTACGGTGATATTTCCCAAGATAAACTGACAAACCTGATCTTGTAGAAACTGTTTCTGCTTGTGGTACATCTACGGTGATATTTCCCAAGATAAACTGACAAACCTGATCTTGTAGAAACTGTTTCTGCTTGTGGTACATCTAAGGTGATATTTCCCAAGATAAACTGACAAACCTGATCTTGTAAAACTGTTTCTGCTTGTGGTACATCTAAGGTAATATTTCCCAAGATAAACTGACAAACCTGATCTTGTAGAAACTGTTTCTGCTTGTGGTACATCTAAGGTGATATTTCCCAAGATAAACTGACAAACCTGATCTTGTAGAAACTGTTTCTGCTTGTGGTACATCTAAGGTGATATTTCCCAAGATAAACTGACAAACCTGATCTTGTAGAAACTGTTTCTGCTTGTGGTACATCTACGGTAATATTTCCCACGATATACTGACAGAAACAGGTGTTAAAATAGTTTTGAGGGACTGGCAGACCTATTAGCTACGAACATGTTAACATTGGTGTTTCTGTTGGTTCTAAAATATACCAGTCGTTTCGTGAAGATGAAAACTCACAAAAAATGCATTTTAATAAATTTTGTATTTCCACCTCGGCTTTCATCTGTCATTTCTAACATTAAAGTATCTCGTCTCACTTTCTCATACATTGGTAATGATTGCTAAGGTTGACGTGGTTTTTGTCCTTTATATGCAAAAACGGCTCGTTTGGGTTGAGAAAATATTTTACATAGAAGAGCGAACAACGTTTCGACCTTCTTCGATCATCGTCATGTTCACAGAGAAAGAGGTAACTGACCGGAAGCTGACCACATGTTTGAAAGGGGTTGTGTAACTGTGTGTCGAAATGTAGAGGGCGGTATTAGATGTTTGAATATATAATTTTATTTATTTTATTATATTAATATAGGTATAAAGGCGTTCCTTTATATTGGTTTATTTTGGGTTTAAGTTGTTGTATAAGTAAGGCTTCTTTAATTTTGCGTTTGTTTATGTTTGTTTCTTTATTTAGTATTTGAGTGTTTTCTATGGTTATGTTGTGTTTATTTGACTTGCAGTGTTCGAAAACGTGTGAAGGTGACTTTTTATGTTCTTTGAATCTGGTTTCCATTTTTCTACTTGTTTCTCCAATATAGAAGTCGTGGCAGTTATCACATTGTATTTTATAAATAATGTTGGTGTGGTGTTTGTCAGTTTAGGACAAAATCTTGTTATACATAAGAATAAAACTACAAAACCCGCGGGCAGTAACCTTGAGAGCAGCTCAAGAGAAGCACAGCGTTACAATATTATTTTCGTGTTTCATTGAATGCACGCAGAAACACATGGCTGGCTGCTGAGGCATCAAGCCTTTGTTTGTGTCTCTTTCAGTCTTTTGTTTCTAGTCTGTGGTATTTTATATCTGTTAACGATTCATGTTACTGTATTCTCAATACGGCTGGTATGGGTATTAAAACCTTAATTAAAATAAAGTACAGAACAACGTTTCGATCTTCTTAGGTTATCTAAAAATCGAAACGTTGTTCTGTACTTTATATAATTAAATTTTAATACCCTACTAGCATTCTTGAGAATACATTTTTACTTCTGGTGGGTTTCTCGTCATCACAGATTCATATCACTATCACGCAAGGTTTCCTTGTACAAAGTCCTAACAAATATAAAAAAAAATCACAATATCGTTGAGCTTTTCACAACATGGAAATTGTAATTTATTACCAGTTGAATTTGACAACTGAGCTCTCTTTTCAGGTACGCTCTACAACGTGGTGTATTAACCAATAGGAGAAGAATAGTGGAGTTTATTGTTCTTACGGCGAGTGATGAACCAATTAATCGTTTTCCTGCTACAGTTGTTCTACTAAACTTTTCAATTTAAAAGGCACGTGCACATTCTACACCCTTGTGCAAATTAATTGAAACAAGACAGAAAATTACGATTTTTCAATTTTTTGCGTTTTATTTCTGAGAATCCAAAAATTACTCACAAATTAATACATGATATGACGGTCTTTATTTTTCAGAAGATCATTACTCCTCTTTGTCATTGAATCCACGAGTTGACTGTAATCTTTACTAATTTTTGGATCGCGGTACCACACCTCAATTAGCTTATCTTTCCTAGTATAGTCTTCTCCCCGAAGACTTTCTTTACAAATCGCTCAAAGATTTTCAATAGGATTTAAGTCCGGAGAGTTTCCAGGTCAGTGATGTCGAGAAAACCCACTTGTAGAGAAATATATATGCAAAAACGGCTCGTTTATCAATTATCAACAGAAGAAATGACATTTATTTCATTCAACAATGTAGAAAGGAACAACTAACCCCTAATTTTGTAAAGGTAAAACTTTCAAAAAATTTTAATAAATACAGAAACATTATTCAAAATTTACAGAAAAAACTACTTAAAGCCATGTTGAACACGAAATACAAAGAACTACATGACTTACAAAAACAAAAAATGAACCTACACTATCAACTGGCATGCTGCATTAAACCAGAGATCTGCCACAACAAAAAAACTAGAAAAACTAAGATGCAAACAAGAGAAAAGACACCAACACGATCATCCATTGACTAACCTCATAATTAACAGATCCGACCAACAATTAAACACAGACGAGATACATCTACTTAACAAAGGACTCAACTTCGCAATAGCTCCTAGGTACATTCCAACCATAGAAATCAAAACATGTTTAGAAGATCTAGCCAGGAGACTTGTGATACTTTCTCCAGAAAAAAAAACAAGAAAACAACCAACAGAAAGAAGACAACTTAGATAATTTTATTGACATCCAACAGCCAAACTTCCCAGGCAAAATTAAAAATTTATATTTTCCAGAAACACCGAAAAACAACATCTTAAAGATTTTTCAGAATTTTCTCACAAAACCATCAACATATATTCACAAAACAGAAAGCTAAAAAACAATCTTACAAAAAGAGACATTAATTCCATTAAAAACCTAAAACAAGACAAAAACATAAAAATTTTAAAAGCAGATAAAGGTAACGTTATAGTCATAATGAACACGTATGAATACATCCAAAAAATGAAGAGCATCCTATCAGACACGAACAAATTTAAACCAATACACACAAATCCAACAAAGACACACACGAGACGCAACTGAACAAATTACTACTAAAAAATGAAAAAAGCCAACACAATTTCACAAACACTTTATTCCTACCTACGTAAAACCGACTCACGCACACCACAAATATACGGCATCTCCAAACCTCATAAACCAGATTGTCCATTAGGACCAATAATGTCCACATATGAATCGTTTAATTACAATCTTGGTAAATACATAGCATGGGCATTCTCCAAATATGTAACATCAGCCAGCTCATTCATCAGACTCTTTTAATTTCAAGTCTAATCTAAATCAACTTAATCATAAAGCCTTAATGGCCAGTTTCGATGTTATATCCTCTTTACAGAAGTTCCAACCACTGAAGCCTGCAAGATAGCCTTAGAACTCTATATCCGAGACCCTAACCCAACTATAGACATTCCCAGCAACCAATTAGCAACCCTCATAGAATTCACCACGATAAAGACAAACTTCATGTTCAACAACCACAACTATGTACAAACAAATGGCCTAAGCATGGACAACCCAGTATCACCAGTTCTAGCCAATATTTTTATGACACAAGTTGAAACACAAGCAATTAACACAGCATTACATCCACCACTATATTGGTACAGATATGTAGATGACACGATTGAGGGATTCACATCTACAGAACACACACTTAATTTTTCCAATCACATTAACTCTATACATCCCAACATTAACTTCACATGTGAACAGGAAGAAAGCAATCAAATATCATTTCTTAACATCAAAATTACAAGAACCGACACACAATTCAAAACAGAAATCCACCGAAAAATCACCCATACTGGACTACACATTTCTTGGGACTCAGCACATGAAACAAAACAAAAACTCAACATACTAAGAAACCAAATAAACACAGCCATAAAACTATGCTCACCAGATAAAATTAACGATGAATTAGACAAAATAAAACAATACTTCATCAACATCAATACGTTTCCTCCACAAACCGTAGAAAACATTATAAGCATACACCTAGACAGAAAGCAAAATCAACCAACAAAGTAAATATATCTCACGAATCAAAAAACCACGAAACTATACACTGCTGTATACCATATATTCCTGACATCAGCAGAAAAATAACCAACATTTGGCAAAAACTAGTAACAAAATATGACATTCCAGTTAATACCAAATTTATTCAAAACCAGGCACAAAAGTGAGGTCTATACTATGTAAAACTACACTGACAAACACCACACCAACATTATTTATAAAATACAATGTGATAACTGCCACGACTTCTATATTGGCGAAACAAGTAGAAAAATGGAAACCAGATTCAAAGAACATAAAAAGTCACCTTAAACAAACATAAACAAACGCAAAATTAAAAAAGCCTTACTTATACAACTTAAACCCAAAATAAACCAACATAAAGGAACGTCTTTATACCTATATTAAATATAATACAATAAAATTATATACATTCAAACATCTAACACCGTCCTCTACTTTCCGACACTCAGTTACACAACTGAATGAACATATTTTAACTGAAAAATCATTTTTAGTAAAATTTTACTTTTTTATGTTTATTTAATACATTTTGTATTTATTACAGAATAATTTGATAATTTATCAAAAATTTCTTCATTAAATCCATTAATTATTAATTTTTATATCAGTATATTAATATTATTAATAAAATATTCTAATTTATTACAAATTTTACAATGTTTGAATAACTGGGAAGTTATAATGTTTGTTATCGATGGATAAATTATAATGTTTATTACGGAGGCCTGGCATGGCCAAGCGGGTAAGGCGTGCGACTCGTAATCCGAGGGTCGCGGGTTCGCGCCCGCGTCGCGCTAAACATGCTCGCCCTCCCAGCCGTGGGGGTGTATAATGTGACGGTCAATCCCACTATTCGTTGGTAAAAGAGTAGCCCAAGAGTTGGCGGTGGGTGGTGATGACTAAAACTGCCTTCTCTCTAGTCTTACACTGCTAAATTAGGGACAGATAGCCCTCGAGTAACTTTGTGCGAAATTCCAAAACAAACAAACAATTATTATGGATGGATAAGTTATAATGATTATTATCGATGGATAAGTTATAATGTTTATTATGGATGGATAAGTTATAATGATTATTATGGATGGATAAGTTATAATGATTATTATCGATGGATAAGTTATAATGTTTATTATGGATGGATAAGTTATAATGATTATTATGGATGGATAAGTTATAATGTTTATTATCGATGGATAAGTTATAATGATTATTATCGATGGACACGTTATAATGTTTATTATGGATGGATAAGTTATAATGTTTATTATGGATGGATAAGTTACAATGATTATTATGGATGGATAAGTTATAATGATTATTATCGATGGAAAAGTTATAATGATTATTATCGATGGATAAGTTATAATGTTTATTATCGATGGATAAGTTATAATGTTTATTATCGATAGATAAGTTGTAATGTTTATTATGGATGGATAAGTTATAATGTTTATTATCGATGGATAAGTTATAATGATTATTATCGATGGATACGTTATAATGTTTATTATGGATGGATAAGTTATAATGATTATTATCGATGGATAAGTTATAATGTTTATTATGGATGGATAAGTTACAATGATTATTATGGATGGATAAGTTATAATGATTATTATCGATGGATAAGTTATAATGATTATTATCGATGGATAAGTTATAATGTTTATTATCGATGGATAAGTTATAATGATTATTATGGATGAATATAGCACATTACTATGTAAGGAGTGGAAGCCATAAATTGGAAAATTAAAATATTTTCTTTAATCGGCAATTTTAGTATTGATGTTGAAATCCTTTTTATCAATTACTTTAACTTCTAAATCTAAATAATGTGGATCTGTATTAGAAACTGAAGTGTTTTCAATTTCTAATTCTGTAAGATAAATGGTGTGAATTATATATTTCAGAATTATTTATGCTAATTAAACCATCAATATATCTCTAAGTTAAAGTAAAAATATCTGGACTTGTATAGTTTTCAATAAATATATTTTCATAGTAATATACATATAAATGTGCTACACGTGTTGAAGACTTAGCTCCCATAATTGTATTTTTATTTTTTTAAGTATACAGAATTTCCATTCTAAAAACCATCTAGTGGGATAAGCTGTAACATAGTTAAAATATTCATCAATATTGTTTTCAACAAATTTTAGAATATTATTTTTATTACATTTTGTTGTTATTCTGTATTCAGTTCCTTTTTTGTTTATTTTACATATTTTATAATATATAAATTACCAGTAATAATATGTTTATGAAAAGTAGCAATAAATAAACTATTTTCACATTCACAACATAAATTAACATCATCTACATTTAAATCAGCTAAAAATCTTTTATAATTATATATTAATGGACCAATTGAAACTTCATATTTATAACTGATAGTAGGTTTTAAGTTTTTACATGGAAAAATATTATTATTTATAGAGTGATGAATAATTTTAGAAATTTGTAAGTCATTAAATATTTTATGTCTAAAATTAATTACAAAATATGAAGGTTTGATCGAGGTTTCTCTTTTTCAAAACTTGGAACATTATTAACTTTTAATGGATATTTTATAATGTCTACAAGTAAATATTTTTCATGATCATTTCAAAAATTATATTTATTTATTATATTAATTAATACTTTTATTTTGGGAAGATTAAGTTAATAAGTAGTTTACATATACTAATGCTAGCACAGAAACTATTATCTAAATAATTACTGAAAATTAACCCATTTTACTTTATTATTTCCTGTACCTCTATGTTTTTTATGAATAATGTTATCTATAAAGAAACAATTAGTAATATACATACGGTTTAAATAAAACAAAACATAATTTTAACGAATCACAATTTATTTTACGCAAGTTATAAGTATTGTAAGATCTGTAATGGCGCACCACATACATCTTTCTACATACACATTTGAGAATGCTGAAATAAGCTGATGAAACATCTCACAGAAAATAACGTAGTCATGGCAACTAGCTGTTATCAAATATTTAGAGGTATGGAGAAAGTATCCTTACAGAAGTGATACGATCGTTTATTTTTATAGTAATGGCCATAATTCCAAAAAGGGAAAGAACTATATTTGAATGCACCTACATAAGTAATGCCTTGACAAAAAGAATTAGCTACAAAAACAGTGAAAATATTGTTTCAAAAACCAAAAATAACTAAAGTGGAACAGAAGAAAACGTCCAATAAGATAACGTTTCGCCACGGTTAACGTGGCACGTGGCAAAACGTTGTTTTATTGATTTTTTCTACTCTGTTTTTTTTAATGGTTTAAATTTTGAGGTATCTAAAATATCTTCACTATCTATATAAACAACATTATAAGAAAGTAGCGATATTAAAGACACAAACATTTTAGAATCTTTCCTTATATTAAATTTATGTTTTATTTAGTGAGAAAAGTTTGAGGCATACATATTTACAAACCTTTATTCAGTTATTGTTGGCTGTATGTACATACCTTATAAAGCAGAAAAGGAACACAGTTCTTTAAGTTTACAAAACTCGTACAATTTTAAATCAATTGAAACTACTTGAATTTAAAACTATATCTTTGTATATTGCTGTAGTTTAACGGCATTGTTGTGTATTGCTGTAGTTTTAAGGTAGTGTATGCCTTTTGATAAACAAATCAAATACTGTAACGTTTGACAATACTAGTTACATCTGGACAAAGCTATCTAATATTGGTACCTGTGACAACACTAGCTACGTCTGTATAAAGCTATATAATTCTGTTATGTGTGACATTACTAGTTACGTCTGTATAAAGCTATATAATACTGTAACCTGTGACATTACTAGTTACATCTGTATAAAGCTATATAATACTGTAACCTGTGACAATACTGGATACATCTGGATAAAGTTATGTCATACTATAACCTTTGACAATAATAGTTACGTCTGGAGAAAGTTAGCTAATAGTCGGACCTTCAACAATACTGGTTACGTCTTGAGAAAATAATACAGTAACTTTCAATAATATTAATCACGTACGGAGAAAGTTATCTAAATCTGCAACTTTTTAATTTTCGTTGGCACTTCTAACGGTTTAACTTTGTTTAAATTTAATGTTAGATCAAGACATTCATTTATTTGCCTCAAGTTTTCAATAAATTTCTCAAGGTCGTATGGAAATCGTTTGAAACTTAGTGGAATGCTATCATTAACATGAAGAACAAGAGTAGTTTATGTGATAACGTAAATGTAGTAAAACATTCTTTTTATGGTACACTTGTCTAAAATGTTCGTGGCATTGTGTCAGGAAATATTTAGTATGTGAATATTTAGTAGGTTGTAAGCATGAAGTTCAGAATTGAAATATCTTCAACTAAATATTCGGTATCAAATTAACAATAAAACGAATTATTAATAGATTCAGCTGGCTCAAAACAAAATTTTTGGTGGTATTTGACAGATTCATTTACAAAAGAAGACCGTTTACAGTTGTTTTGTTCAACCGACAAACAATGACACAAAATCCATTAACAGTTGCTACAGTTCACCACTTACAGTGTTGTAAATTCCATTAACAGTTACTACAGTTCACCACTTACAGTGTTGTAAATTCCATTAACAGTTACTACAGTTCACCACTTACAGTGTTGTAAATTCCGTTAACAGTTACCACAGTTCACCACTTACAGTGTTGTAAGATCCATTAACAGTTACTACAGTTCACCACTTACAGTGTTGTAAATTCCATTAACAGTTACTACAGTTCACCACTTACAGTGTTGTAAATTCCGTTAACAGTTACCACAGTTCACCACTTACAGTGTTGTAAGATCCATTAACAGTTACTACAGTTCACCACTTACAGTGTTGTAAATTCCATTAACAGTTACTACAGTTCACCACTTACAGTGTTGTAAATTCCGTTAACAGTTACTACAGTTCACCACTTACAGTGTTGTAAATTCCATTAACAGTTACTACAGTTCACTACTTACAGTGTTGTAAAATCCATTAACAGTTGTCAGATTTCATCACTTACAGAGTCGTAAAAAACATTAACAATTGCTACATTTTACCCATTTACAGTGTCATAAAAACTGTTAACAGTTGATAGGTTGGCATTCACCTGCACAAAGGAAATGAGTTGTCCTTTATTACCGCGTATAGTCTTGATGTTATCTCTATTTCCCATGATTAGTTCTGGGCGTTGTATGTATTGTTTAACCAGAGGGAGGTTTGAAGTCGAATAATAACGTTAATTGACCGTATGGAATTTTTCTCGTGGTTTGAGCTTTGTAAAACATGAGCTAAGCTAGAGAAACTCATAATTGAATTTGGGAATATAGAGTGTCAGTTGTGAAGGATGAAATACAGATTAGGAATGTAACGTGTTAGGCCTATCAGAGAACGTCAGTTTAATCAGATTTCATTATTTTTGAAGTTAAAGATTTAAAACTCATTCGTTATTTTCAAATGGAACAGACTTTGTCTTCTTACATTTTCAGGTAATATTCATGATAATCAACCCAATAATAAAATGTTGTTGAGCAATATTTTATGCTAAGAAAAACATGTACAGTCATAAAAACAATTAAGGACAAAAGTACAAAACCTTATATCAACTTGTCTCCTCCCGAAAGTGCTTGGTTTAAATGGTACTTTGTTTTTTTCACACTATGTATTATTATTCTCTTCTACGGGTTATTTATCAGATATCACAAGAGACGTTGCTAAAAACATTTTTTATTGTCAGAATAAAGTAACGACCTCTAGAAAATAAAACTAGATTTTGTTGTAAGGGATAAATAACAGCTGTTTGTTTGAATTCCGCGCAAAGTTACACGAGGACTATCTGAGCTAGCCATCCTTAATTTTGTAGTGTAAGACCAGAGGAAAGGCAGCTAGTCATCACCACCCACCGCCAACTCTTGGACTACTCATTTACCAACGAATAGTGGGATTAATGGTGACATTCAAACGCCCACATGACTGAAAGGGCGAACATATTTGGTGGGAGGGAGATTCGATCCCGCGACCCTCAAATTACGATTAAATATATTTATTTTCCAACATATAAAAACCGTCTCTTCAGTTATAAAATGTGAGAAAACAAACGGTTGAACTTTTTGAAGATATATTTAACATTGTTAAGATGATTGAATTTTTTTTATTTTGTTCTCTGCCGACAGAAAAGTCCTTGGTGTCCAAAAGTTGACCGTCAGGAAATCTGCAGAACTGTTTGTGTGTATCGTCACACGCACTTAAGATATTCAAGTGATTCACATTATAACTTACATGTACTTAAGATATTGAAGTGATTCACATTATAAATTACATGTACTTAAGATATTGAAGTGATTCACATTATAAATTACATGTACTTAAGATATTCAAGTGATTCACATTATAAATTACATGTACTTAAGATATTCAAGTGATTCACATTATAAATTACATGTACTTAAGATATTGAAGTGATTAACATTATAAATCACATGTACTTAAGATATTCAAGTGATTCACATTATAAATTACACGTACTTAAGATATTCAAGTGATTCACATTATAAATTACACGCACTTAAGATATTCATATGATTCACATAATAAATTACACGTACTTAAGATATTCAAGTGGTTTACATTATAAATTACATGTACTTAAGATATTCAAGTGATTCACATTATAAATTACACGTACTTAAGATATTCAAATGATTCACATTATAAATTACACGTACTTAATATATTCAAATGATTCACATTATAAATTACACGTACTTAAGATATTCAAATGATTCACATTAAAAATTACACGTACTTAAGATATTCAAATGATTCACATTATAAATTACACGTACTTAAGATATTCAAATGATTCACATTATAAATTACACGTACTTAATATATTCAAATGATTCACATTATAAATTACACGTACTTAAGATATTCAAATGATTCACATTATAAATTACACGTACTTAAGATATTCAAATGATTTACATTATAAATTACATGTACTTAAGATATTCAAATGATTCACATTATAAATTACACGTACTTAAGATATTCAAGTGATTCACATTATATATCACATGTACTTAAGATATTCAAATGATTTACATTATAAATTACATGTACTTAAGATATTCAAATGAGTCACATTATAAATTACACGTACTTAAGATATTCAAATGATTCACATTATAAATTACACGTACTTAAGATATTCAAATGATTCACATTATAAATTACACGTACTTAAGATATTCAAGTGATTCACATTATAAATTACACGTACTTAAGATATTCAAGTGATTCACATTATATATCACATGTACTTAAGATATTCAAGTGATTCACATTATATATCACATGTACTTAAGATATTCAAGTGATTCACATTATATATCACATGTACTTAAGATATTCAAGTGATTCACATTATAAATTACACGTACTTAAGATATTCAAATGATTCACATTATAAATTACACGTACTTAAGATATTCAAATGAATTACATTATAAATTACACGTACTTAAAATATTCAAGTGATTCACATTATAAATTACACGTACTTAAGATATTCAAGTGATTCACATTATATATCACATGTATTTAAGATATTCAAGTGATTCACATTATATATCACATGTACTTAAGATATTCAAGTGATTCACATTATAAATTACACGTACTTAAGAATATTATGAATTACAACTTTTTGTCTGCTGTTGCTTCTCATATTTCTCATATACGAACATTCATTTTTATTTCAATAACAGAGATGTAATTTTTTCAATAATTTATTAATTTTCGTTTGTGTTTTGTGTGTTTCCAGAACTTTCCTTTGTTATTCTAATGAGAGACTACTCTGTTAAAACTAAAAAAAACTCTTTTCGAATTTAAAAATATCCTTCTCGTAATAATAAACTTTTTATACAGTTTAGTTAAAAACAAACATTAATGAAATATTCCCTTCTTTCTTTCAAAGTGATTAAAGGGGTCGCTGCCGTATGTGCACAGCTAGTAAAGTCACCGGATCAGTTTTATTCAAACACTAACCATGTCCATTTCACTAGCAGTAAGACTGAATAACCCATACTTCTATATCTCTTACGGTGTTTTGACATTCGTTACTAAAATGTTTAGACAACACTTACTAAAACTACAGTGGATCGCCGTTAAGCCGCGGTATTTGGGTGGTCAACCTGCTTAACCGCGGCTTAAGTGGTCCGCGGCTTAAACCTTTGTGACTGAAAAGCCGAAGTCGCCAACAGCTCCGCCGAGGAGCCTCATCCGGGCCATTGCGTGATCATTAAAATATTAATGTATAGACTATTCAGATACAATTGACAAGTGCCGTTTTAACACTTTTTAGTTTTAGTTTCTCTGCTTGTGCTTGAATAACTGGTCTAGATATGGGAATTCCATTGTTTCTGGCTTCACAAAATGCATTGAACGTTGCCTTGTCTAACTCCGGATCTTGTGCTGTTCTAGCTCTCTTGCGTTTCAAACCACCCTCATCAAGAAATGCTCTTAATTTATTTTCATCTTTAATCCACCCACGCAATGTAGACGCAGGTATGCCTAACTCTCTACTAACTTTAGCAAAGTTTCGCCGTTTCGTATTCTTTCTATGACATTCAGCTTTTGCTGAACGTCATACGATGCATGTTTACGTTTGGTACTCATCGGGTAGGAATTTGTCAATATGATATGCTCACTATTAATTCAGAAACTGAAGTGATAAAAATATCGGATTATCGAATTAAAAATAATACCTGAATTATTGATGACTTTTTTCACGGATTTACCGCGGATTAACTTTAATGTATGGAGAGGTGTGATTCGGTAACAATGGCGGGCTTCATAAAGCTGACATAGAGAGCGGATAAGGTAGATTAACGGTCGATTTCTATTGTAATATATTTTATTTATTTCCCAAATTAAAGCAAATCCTTTTTAAATATCCCCTTGAAGTTATAAAGCCAAGATTAAATTCGTAAGCCGCGTTTTTACACGTTCTTAAATTAGCGGTGAGCCGCGATAATCCTCGCTCACATCGCTCACAAGACTTGCTACAGCGGCTTAAGCGGTTTCGGGGTTACTTACTAAAGTTCTCCATAATTTTTACTGTGCTGTATAAACATTGTTTTCTATAATGTTTAAATATTGTTTACTATATTGTTTAAACATTGTTTGCTATAGTGTTTAAACATTGTTTACTAAAGTGTTTAAACATTGTTTACTATATTGTTTAAACATTTTTTACTAAACTGTTTAAACATTGTTTACTAAAGTGTTTAAACATTGTTTACTAAAGTGTTTAAGCATTGTTTACTAAAGTATTTAAACATTGTTTACTAAAGTGTTTAAACATTGTTTACTATATTGTTTAAACATTATTTACTATGTTGTTTAAACATTGTTTACTATATTGTTTAAACATTGTTTACTAAAGTGTTTAAACATTGTTTACTATATTGTTTAAACATTCTTTACTATATTGTTTAGACATTGTTTACTATATTGTTTAAACATTGTTTACTAAAGTGTTTAAACATTGTTTACTAAAGTGTTTAAGCATTGTTTACTAAAGTGTTTAAACATTGTTTACTATATTGTTTAAACATTATTTACTATGTTGTTTAAACATTTTTTACTAAACTGTTTAAACATTGTTTACTATATTGTTTAAACATTGTTTACTAAAGTGTTTAAGCATTGTTTACTAAAGTGTTTAAACATTGTTTACTATATTGTTTAAACATTATTTACTATATTGTTTAAACATTGTTTACTATATTGTTTTAACATTGTTTACTAAAGTGTTTAAACATGGTTAACTAAAGTATTTAAACATTGTTTACTATATTGTTTAAACATTTTTTACAAAACTGTTTAAACATTATTTACTAAAGTGTTTAAACATTGTTTACTAAAGTGTTTAAGCATTGTTTACTAAAGTGTTTAAACATTGTTTACTAAAGTGTTTAAACATTGTTTACTATATTGTTTAAACATTATTTACTATATTGTTTAAACATTGTTTACTATATTGTTTACTAAAGTGTTTAAACATGGTTAACTAAAGTATTTAAACATTGTTTACTATAGTGTTTAGACAGTTATCAAAGTTTCAAGATATATTAGGACACGAGAAATCAATATAGAAATTTAGGTACAGATATCAGGTACCGAAAAGTCAACATTCATGATTCGTGTAGTGACTCCAAGGTCACGTACATTGCAAAACGAAATGCTACTTACAAACTAGTCTCTGAACATTTAATAGTATCTAATAGAACCAGTCTTCCATTACTTAATCCCAATCACTAATCTATTCGTACGCATTATGAAACATCAGGTCACAATATCACACTTACCAGTTTCTCTATCATCACCTAAGGATCTTCAAACCATGGACTCCACAGAAAGTCAACTTACACTTATGAATTTTAATGAGTCACTAACCTAGTTAAATCTGAAATGTTCAACATGTTCAAATGTAATGAGCTGTTGTGTAATGAATATATCAACATTTACCGCATTTTCCTAATAACTTACAAACTAATAATTGTGTTATATTATAATTCTGGTAAGATTCATATTTATAGATTAGTTTTCATATTTCACTGATGATGGAGAGAGTTATCCTTAAATGTTCAAACCTGTAAATAAAATGTAAGTTTTGTAAACCGTTTTCATTCCATTGGTAATCTATTGATGGTTAATATTAAACACACTATTGTGACGATTGTTAATCTATTGATGGTTAATATTAAACACACTACTGTAACGATTGGTAATCTATTGATGGTTAATATTAAACACACTTACTGTGACGATTGGTAATCTATTGATGGTTAATATTAAACACACTTACTGTGACGATTGGTAATCTATTGATGGTTAATATTAAACACACTTACTGTGACGATTGGTAATCTATTGATGGTTAATATTAAACACACTACTGTAACGATTGGTAATCTATTGATGGTTAATATTAAACACACTTACTGTGACGATTGGTAATCTATTGATGTTTAGTATTAAACACACTACTGTGACAATTGGTAATCTATTGATGGTTAATATTAAACAGTACTGTAACGACTGGTAATCTATTGATCGTTAATATTAAACATACTACTGTGACGATTGGTAATCTATTGATGGTTAATATTAAACACACTACTGTGACGATTGGTAATGTATTGATGGTTATTATTAAACACACTACTGTGACGATTGGTAATCTATTGATGTTTAGTATTAAACACACTACTGTGACGGTTGGTAATCTATTGATGTTTAGTATTAAACACACTACTGTGACGGTTGGTAATCTATTGATGGTTAATATTAAACACACTATTGTGACGATTGGTAATCTATTGATGGTTAATATTAAACACACTACTGTGACGATTGGTAATCTATTGATGGTTAATATTAAACACACTACTGTGACGATTGGTAATCTGTTGATGGTTAATATTAAACACACTACTGTAACAATTGGTAATCTATTGATGGTTAATATTAAATACACTACTGTGACGATTGGTAATCTATTGATGTTTAATATTAAACACACTACTGTGACGATTGGTAATCTATTGATGTTTAGTATTAAACACACTACTGTGACGAATGGTAATCTATTGATGTTTAGTATTAAACACACTACTGTGACGATTGGTAATCTATTGATGTTTAATATTAAACACACTATTGTGACGATTGGTAATCTATTGATGTTTAGTATTAAACACACTACTGTGACGATTGGTAATCTATTGATGGTTAATATTAAACACACTACTGTGACGATTGGTAATGTATTGATGGTTATTATTAAACACACTACTGTGACGATTGGTAATCTATTGATGTTTAATATTAAACACACTACAGTGACGATTGGTAATCTATTGATGTTTAGTATTAAACACACTACTGTGACGGTTGGTAATCTATTGATGGTTAATATTAAACACACTACTGTGACGATTGGTAATCTATTGATGTTTAGTATTAAACACACTACTGTGACGGTTGGTAATCTATTGATGGTTAATATTAAACACACTATTTTGACGATTGTTAATCTATTGATGGTTAATATTAAACACACTACTGTAACGATTGGTAATCTATTGATGGTTAATATTAAACACACTTACTGTGACGATTGGTAATCTATTGATGGTTAATATTAAACACACTTACTGTGACGATTGGTAATCTATTGATGGTTAATATTAAACACACTTACTGTGACGATTGGTAATCTATTGATGGTTAATATTAAACACACTACTGTAACGATTGGTAATCTATTGATGGTTAATATTAAACACACTGTGACGATTGGTAATCTATTGATGTTTAGTATTAAACACACTACTGTGACAATTGGTAATCTATTGATGGTTAATATTAAACAGTACTGTAACGACTGGTAATCTATTGACCGTTAATATTAAACATACTACTGTGACGATTGGTAATCTATTGATGGTTAATATTAAACACACTACTGTGACGATTGGTAATGTATTGATGGTTATTATTAAACACACTACTGTGACGATTGGTAATCTATTGATGTTTAGTATTAAACACACTACTGTGACGGTTGGTAATCTATTGATGGTTAATATTAAACACACTATTGTGACGATTGGTAATCTATTGATGGTTAATATTAAACACACTACTGTGACGATTGGTAATCTATTGATGGTTAATATTAAACACACCACTGTGACGATTGGTAATCTGTTGATGGTTAATATTAAACACACTACTGTAACAATTGGTAATCTATTGATGGTTAATATTAAATACACTACTGTGACGATTGGTAATCTATTGATGTTTAATATTAAACACACTACTGTGACGATTGGTAATCTATTGATGTTTAGTATTAAACACACTACTGTGACGATTGGTAATCTATTGATGTTTAGTATTAAACACACTACTGTGACGATTGGTAATCTATTGATGTTTAATATTAAACACACTATTGTGACGATTGGTAATCTATTGATGTTTAGTATTAAACACACTACTGTGACGATTGGTAATCTATTGATGGTTAATATTAAACACACTACTGTGACGATTGGTAATCTATTGATGGTTAATATTAAACACACTACTGTGACGATTGGTAATCTATTGATGGTTAATATTAAACACACTTACTGTGACGATTGGTAATCTATTGATGGTTAATATTAAACACACTTACTGTGACGATTGGTAATCTATTGATGGTTAATATTAAACACACTACTGTAACGATTGGTAATCTATTGATGGTTAATATTAAACACACTTACTGTGACGATTGGTAATCTATTGATGTTTAGTATTAAACACACTACTGTGACAATTGGTAATCTATTGATGGTTAATATTAAACAGTACTGTAACGACTGGTAATCTATTGATCGTTAATATTAAACATACTACTGTGACGATTGGTAATCTATTGATGGTTAATATTAAACACACTACTGTGACGATTGGTAATGTATTGATGGTTATTATTAAACACACTACTGTGACGATTGGTAATCTATTGATGTTTAGTATTAAACACACTACTGTGACGGTTGGTAATCTATTGATGTTTAGTATTAAACGCACTACTGTGACGGTTGGTAATCTATTGATGGTTAATATTAAACACACTATTGTGACGATTGGTAATCTATTGATGGTTAATATTAAACACACTACTGTGACGATTGGTAATCTATTGATGGTTAATATTAAACACACTACTGTGACGATTGGTAATCTGTTGATGGTTAATATTAAACACACTACTGTAACAATTGGTAATCTATTGATGGTTAATATTAAATACACTACTGTGACGATTGGTAATCTATTGATGTTTAATATTAAACACACTACTGTGACGATTGGTAATCTATTGATGTTTAGTATTAAACACACTACTGTGACGAATGGTAATCTATTGATGATTAGTATTAAACACACTACTGTGACGATTGGTAATCTATTGATGTTTAATATTAAACACACTATTGTGACGATTGGTAATCTATTGATGTTTAGTATTAAACACACTACTGTGACGATTGGTAATCTATTGATGGTTAATATTAAACACACTACTGTGACGATTGGTAATGTATTGATGGTTATTATTAAACACACTACTGTGACGATTGGTAATCTATTGATGTTTAATATTAAACACAGTACTGTGACGATTGGTAATCTATTGATGTTTAGTATTAAACACACTACTGTGACGGTTGGTAATCTATTGATGGTTAATATTAAACACACTACTGTGACGATTGGTAATCTATTGATGTTTAGTATTAAACACACTACTGTGACGGTTGGTAATCTATTGATGGTTAATATTAAACACACTATTTTGACGATTGTTAATCTATTGATGGTTAATATTAAACACACTACTGTAACGATTGGTAATCTATTGATGGTTAATATTAAACACACTTACTGTGACGATTGGTAATCTATTGATGGTTAATATTAAACACACTTACTGTGACGATTGGTAATCTATTGATGGTTAATATTAAACACACTTACTGTGACGATTGGTAATCTATTGATGGTTAATATTAAACACACTACTGTAACGATTGGTAATCTATTGATGGTTAATATTAAACACACTGTGACGATTGGTAATCTATTGATGTTTAGTATTAAACACACTACTGTGACAATTGGTAATCTATTGATGGTTAATATTAAACAGTACTGTAACGACTGGTAATCTATTGACCGTTAATATTAAACATACTACTGTGACGATTGGTAATCTATTGATGGTTAATATTAAACACACTACTGTGACGATTGGTAATCTATTGATGTTTAGTATTAAACACACTACTGTGACGGTTGGTAATCTATTGATGGTTAATATTAAACACACTATTGTGACGATTGGTAATCTAATGATGGTTAATATTAAACACACTACTGTGACGATTGGTAATCTATTGATGGTTAATATTAAACACACCACTGTGACGATTGGTAATCTGTTGATGGTTAATATTAAACACACTACTGTAAATAATTGGTAATCTATTGATGGTTAATATTAAATACACTACTGTGACGATTGGTAATCTATTGATGTTTAATATTAAACACACTACTGTGACGATTGGTAATCTATTGATGTTTAGTATTAAACACACTACTGTGACGATTGGTAATCTATTGATGTTTAGTATTAAACACACTACTGTGACGATTGGTAATCTATTGATGTTTAATATTAAACACACTATTGTGACGATTGGTAATCTATTGATGTTTAGTATTAAACACACTACTGTGACGATTGGTAATCTATTGATGGTTAATATTAAACACACTACTGTGACGATTGGTAATCTATTGATGGTTAATATTAAACACACTACTGTGACGATTGGTAATCTATTGATGGTTAATATTAAACACACTACTGTGACGATTGGTAATGTATTGATGGTTATTATTAAACACACTACTGTGACGATTGGTAATCTATTGATGTTTAATATTAAACACACTACTGTGACGATTGGTAATCTATTGATGTTTAGTATTAAACACACTACTGTGACGGTTGGTAATCTATTGATGGTTAATATTAAACACACTACTGTGACGATTGGTAATCTATTGATGTTTAGTATTAAACACACTACTGTGACGGTTGGTAATCTATTGATGGTTAATATTAAACACACTATTTTGACGATTGTTAATCTATTGATGGTTAATATTAAACACACTACTGTTACGATTGGTAATCTATTGATGGTTAATATTAAACACACTTACTGTGACGATTGGTAATCTATTGATGGTTAATATTAAACACACTTACTGTGACGATTCGTAATCTATTGATGGTTAATATTAAACACACTTACTGTGACGATTGGTAATCTATTGATGGTTAATATTAAACACACTACTGTAACGATTGGTAATCTATTGATGGTTAATATTAAACACACTGTGACGATTGGTAATCTATTGATGTTTAGTATTAAACACACTACTGTGACAATTGGTAATCTATTGATGGTTAATATTAAACAGTACTGTAACGACTGGTAATCTATTGACCGTTAATATTAAACATACTACTGTGACGATTGGTAATCTATTGATGGTTAATATTAAACACACTACTGTGACGATTGGTAATCTGTTGATGGTTAATATTAAACACACTACTGTAACAATTGGTAATCTATTGATGGTTAATATTAAATACACTACTGTGACGATTGGTAATCTATTGATGTTTAATATTAAACACACTACTGTGACGATTGGTAATCTATTGATGTTTAGTATTAAACACACTACTGTGACGATTGGTAATCTATTGATGTTTAGTATTAAACACACTACTGTGACGATTGGTAATCTATTGATGTTTAATATTAAACACACTATTGTGACGATTGGTAATCTATTGATGTTTAGTATTAAACACACTACTGTGACGATTGGTAATCTATTGATGGTTAATATTAAACACACTACTGTGACGATTGGTAATCTATTGATGGTTAATATTAAACACACTACTGTGACGATTGGTAATCTATTGATGGTTAATATTAAACACACTATTGTGACGATTGGTAATCTTTTGATGGTTAATATTTAACACACTATTGTGACGATTGGTAATCTATTGATGGTTAATATTAAACACACTACTGTGACGATTGGTAATCTATTGATGGTTAATATTAAACACACTACTATAACAATTGGTAATCTATTGATGGTTAATATTAAATACACTACTGTGATGATTGGTAATCTATTGATGGTTAATATTAAACACACTACTGTGACGATTGGTAATCTATTGATGGTTAATATTAAACACTACTGTGACGATTGGTAATCTATTGATGGTTAATATTAAACACACTATTGTGACGATTGGTAATCTTTTGATGTTTAGTATTAAACACACTACTGTGACGATTAGTATTCTATTGATGGTTAATATTAAACACACTACTGTGACGATTAGTATTCTATTGATGGTTAATATTAAACACACTACTGTGACGATTGGTAATCTATTGATGTTTACTATTAAACACACTACTGTGACGATTGGTAATCTATTGATGTTTAGTATTAAACACACTACTGTGACGATTGGTAATCTATTGATGTTTAGTATTAAACACACTACTGTGACGATTGGTAATCTATTGATGTTTAATATTAAACACACTATTGTGACGATTGGTAATCTATTGATGTTTAGTATTAAACACACTACTGTGACGATTGGTAATCTATTGATGGTTAATATTAAACACACTACTGTGACGATTGGTAATCTATTGATGGTTAGTATTAAACACACTACTGTGACGATTGGTAATCTATTGATGTTTAATATTAAACACACTATTGTGACGATTGGTAATCTATTGATGTTTAGTATTAAACACACTACTGTGACGATTGGTAATCTATTGATGGTTAATATTAAACACACTACTGTGACGATTGGTAATCTATTGATGTTTAGTATTAAACACACTACTGTGACGATTGGTAATCTATTGATGTTTAATATTAAACACACTACTGTGACGATTGGTAATCTATTGATGTTTAGTATTAAACACACTACTGTGACGATTGGTAATCTATTGATGTTTAGTATTAAACACACTACTGTGACGATTGGTAATCTATTGATGGTTAGTATTAAACACACTACTGTAACAATTAGTAATCTATTGATGGTTAATATTAAATACACTACTATGACGATTGGTAATCTATTGATGGTTAGTATTAAACACACTACTGTAACAATTAGTAATCTATTGATGGTTAATATTAAATACACTACTGTGACGATTGGTAATCTATTGATGGTTAGTATTAAACACACTACTGTAACAATTAGTAATCTATTGATGGTTAATATTAAATACACTACTGTAACAATTAGTAATCTATTGATGGTTAATATTAAATACACTACTGTGACGATTGGTAATCTATTGATGGTTAATATAAAACTGTGGGTTATATAATTTGTAGAAAACAAATGTCTTTTTTGTAATAAAACAAAATGGATAGTTCGATTTTACTCTTTTTTCGTGGAACTTTTATCGTTACTATTTGTAGATAAATGGAAAAGACATTTCGAAACTTAACTGCGAGGATGCGCTTCAGACTTTTAACACTGCAGTGGAGCCTATTGTCGGGGAGGTTATGAAAAATAAGAATGATAAAACAATCATTTCTTCAAACAATGACAAAGAAATTGAAATGGTAAAACGTCGACACCCAGTGGACAACATCGATTACATTTCCAATATGCAAGAGACATCAAAACCGACATTAACTTCACAGATTTACCTCCCATTCGCAGAAGACAATCTTGGTCCTAATGTCAAAGCTTCGGAGGAAGAGATTGGCTCAAGTGATTTGAGGCCAAAGTTTAGAGATGCCACAACGCAAACAGAGTGGACAGAAGGATGGGAAAAGTTACCCACAGATTTCTTTAAAAACTTTGAAACGTATGTTGTATAAATAAGCGGACACAAAGTAAAATTTATAAAAACATTATTGTTTTAGTTAAATATTTTATAGTAATAGAAGTATCGAATGTTTTCCATGAGAAATATTTTTATTTCAAATTAATACTGAAAATGAAATTAATAAATACGTTTTTTATTAGAATGTTATAAACAAATGGGTTGTATGAATGTGATATTACAATATAAATAATTAAGTTATATATTTAGTCTTTCAAAATCTGCTTTCGACATTTTATAATACTGCCACCTATAGTGGAATGATATTTATTCAAACAAATGAAAAAAATTGAATGGTAATTAAGTCATGAATAATATAAACTTTCAATTCGTTATTACCTACTCAAAACAGAAAACGTATAATATGAACAGCCAATAAGGAAGAGGTGTCCATTTTAATGTGCAAAAAATACTCATATATATGTGTGTGAGTGTGTGCACACGAGATTAAATGTAACTATCACTATACACTACGACAACATGAAGTGATATCAGTCTCTAAATATTTCAGAAGTTTAACAACCATTTTCTGTACTCGATAGAAAACCACATGTATATATATATCATCAGCACTGACCCTTATCAACATTGGTTATATTTCTTTATTCCGAAGAAGAAATAACCTTACGATGTAGTGACCAGTAGAAGTTAACTTTAGATATGGTGACTAGTAGAAATCTTTAAATATACTGACTAATAGAAATGATCTTTAAATATGGTGACTAGTAGAAATAATCTTTAGATATCGTGACAAAAAGAAATGATCTTTAGATATAGTGACCACTAAAAATGTTCTTTACGTATGGTGACTAGTAGAAATTATCTTTCGATATAGTGAGTAGTTGAAATGATCTTTCGATATGGTGACTAGCAGAAATGATCTTTAGATATAGTGACTAGTAGAAATGATGTTTAGATATGGTGACTAGTAGAAATGATCTTTAGATATGGTGACTAGTAGAAATAATCTTTAGATATGGTGACTAGCAGAAATGATCTTTAGATATGGTGACTAGTAGAAATGATGTTTTGATATGGTGTCTAGTAGAAATGATCTTTAGATATAGTGACTAGTAGAAATGATCTTTAGATATGGTGACTAGCAGAAATTAACTTCAGATATAGTGACTAGTAGACATAATCTTTAGATATAGTGACCACCAGAAATGATCTTTAGATATGATTCTAGTAGAAATTAAGGTGACTAGTAAAAATTATCTTTAGATATGGTAACTAGTAGAAATGTTCTTTAGATATAGGGACTAGTAGAAATGATCTTTAGATTTAGTAACTAGTACAGATGATCTTTAGATATAGTGACTAGTATAAATGATCTTTAGATATAGTGAATAGTGGAAATTATCTTTAGATATAGTGACTGGTATAAATGATCTTTAGATATAGTGACTAGTATAAATGATCTTTAGATATAGTGACTGGTATAAATGATCTTTAGATATAGTGACAAGTATAAATGATCTTTAGATATAGTGACTAGTACAGATGATCTTTATATATAGTGACAAGTATAAATGATCTTTAGATATAGTGACTAGTACAGATGATCTTTATATATAGTGACAAGTATAAATGATCTTTAGATATAGTGACTGGTATAAATGATCTTTAGATATAGTGACTGGTATAAATGATCTTTAGATATAGTGACAAGTATAAATGATCTTTAGATATAGTGACTGGTATAAATTATCTTTAGATATAGTGACTGGTATAAATGATCTTTAGATATAGTGACTGGTATAAATGATCTTTAGATATAGTGACTAGTATAAATGATCTTTAGATATAGTGACTGGTATAAATGATCTTTAGATATAGTGACTGGTATAAATGATCTTTAGATATAGTGACTGGTATAAATGATCTTTATATATAGTGACTAGTACAGATGATCTTTAGATATAATGACAAGTAGAAATGATATTTAAATATAGCGGTTTGTAGATGTTAACTTTAGATATAGCGACTAGAAAAATCTAACTTTCAGGTGTAGTGTTCGAAGGGAACACTGCCATGAACATTAGTTGTAAAAACACAAAACTGAGAGTGGAGCTATTCATCCGAAATACATTTGTATATTCATAATTTTAGGATTTTATCTAATATAAATTATCTTTCTGGTCTAGATTAAGGAACATAGAAACATTGGTTCAAACAACGAATGCCACGACAATATCTGAAACTCCAACACACGTTCATTCCAAGGTAAGTAGCTTGAACTGGTTGTGCTGTGGTTGGCTGTAAAGAAAAGTATTAAAACAACACTCTGTCCTGTGTCAGTACCAGTTGTTGTGTGCTTAACACAGTACAAAAATAGCACTTAGTCCTGTGTCAGTACCAGTTGTGGTGTGGTTAACACAGTACAAAAATAACACTTTGTTCTGTGTCAGTACCAGTTGTTGTGTGCTTAACACAGTACAAAAATAGCACTTGGTTCTGTGTCAGTACCAGTTGTTGTGTGCTTAACACAGTACAAAAAACAACACTCTGTCCTGTGTCAGTATCAGTTGTTGTGTGCTTAACACAGTACAAAAATAACATTTGGTTCTGTGTCAGTACCAGTTGTGGTGTGGTTAACACAATAAAAAAACAACACTTAGTCCTGTGTCAGTACCAGTTATGGTGTGGTTAACACACAAAAAAACAACACTTAGTCCTGTTTCAGTGCTAGTTGTGATGTGGTTAACACAATATAAGAATAACACTTAGTTCTGTATCAGAACCAGTTGTAGTGTGTTTAACACAATACAAAAATAACACTCTGTCCTGTGTCAGTACCAGTTGTTGTGTGGTTAACACAATACAAAAATAACACTTTGTCCTGTGTCAGTACCAGTTGTGGTGTGGTTAACACAATACAATAATGACACTTTGTCCTGTATCAGTAACAGTTGTTGTGTGGTTTACACTATACAAAAATAACACTTTTTCCTGTGTCAGTACCAGCTGTGATTGATAGAACCTGGTGATGTTCGTTAGAACTAGATGGTGAGTACTGTCTCCTGGTATGCTTACTTAGAACTAGAAGGTGAGTACAGACCCCTGGTATATTTACTCAGAACTAGAAGGCGCATACTCGTACAGACGTCTGGTGTGTTTACTCAGAACTAGAAGGCTAGTACGGGCCATTGGTATGTTTCCTGATAATCTGACTTCAGAGAAATTAACATTATATATTATCGTGTTTGACCTAAAATAGAAAGACGACTTCTGTGAGGAAACGAAAATGAATCCTGATTTCTCGAGTTTTCATCTTACTTGTAACACATTTTTATACCATCATATTAATGTTGGCTTTCCAGTGTTTGTTGTTACTTTTGCGAACTATTTTTGCTTTCAGTTGCCATGGATACAAGAACGACTAAATCGTTTGGACTTGTGTATTAAGTTGTCATTCTTCGATTACTTTTAGTGATTTTGTTAGACGTTGGTTGATGTGCTTGTATATATATATATACACAGAAAGCATAGAGAAGCGCTGAAATATAACAAGACGTATTAAATTAATTATCCAATTACAATGAAGGATTAGAGATTGTGAACCGTTGATGAGTCTTAACAACCTAGATACTTTATTTGACGAAATGGATCGTTTATTAAACGATGAAGAGTGTTCTTATTTGAAGATAATCTTCATTGACTACGTCACTTAGCCTAACGGCACCATGTGTTACTTTAGGGTTTATCAACTCTGATAAACTCGTGAGGTTAAAATATAAAAAAAATGTTTGTGAAACAAAAGATGAAAACCGAACGTTTACTGATTCTAAATACAACCCTAATTGTTAAAACTGTTTGCTATATTTAATAACACACATTTCGTATATGAAGAAATGTCTTTAATATTTATATATTGTTCAGGATTACTTTTCAAGACTTTATTTTGTATTTCCTATGTGTTTCGAGAAAATAAATTACTAAAATTGGCTTATGTCCAAGTTCCTGTCATTTTTGGGTGCATTTTGTTTTTATTTCTTACAGTAATGTTTTATTTAATTCGGGTGGCCCACCATTTTATGTTTTCCTTCCTCCATCTGGTGGTGATAATATTCTGTGCTTGTAACACTAAGATTTAAGGTTAGCTTCCTAGAGTAGTCAGAAGTCGGATATCCCTTGGTGTGGCTCTGCCCTATTCTCGGGATAAGCGAATTGCTGACAGAACACACCAGTAACCATAAAAACTACTTAGTTCTTAATAAGTTTTTATGAAATTATCTCAACACACACAGCTGTTTATTTTGGGTTGGTAACAAAATGATGTTTAAAAATAACATGATATCATTGAAACTTGAAGAAATATTTATTCAACATTGTGCTAATATTGGTTTAAATAAAATACGAAAGTTATGTTCATAGTGTTTTCTAAAAAACGACACGAATTTTTTTTCATGTTTCATCTAATGAAACTTAAGATAATGTTTTACTTGTACATAATACCTTCCATTAAGTCTAAAGTAACATTGGTTGTTTTATTGTTCCTAGGATATAAGTAAGAAAACTGGTTTCCCAGTCTATACATCATCTACAAAGTCACCATGTAACAATGAAGGGATAAATCCATTGAAGACAGTGACAACACCGTGTGACAGAGGAATAAAAGTGACAACTTATAAGACGGAAGAGGTGATATCCAGCAATGAGAAAATTCCACAATATTATTCAGATGTGAGTTTAGACCACGAAATGGCATTGTTGAGTAAAGAAATGGAAAATATTCAATTAGAATGCGAGTCTCTCGTGAAGCGTCACCTTCAGAAAGAAAAAGGAATTAGTTGCTCAGCAGTTGGCTCTGGAGTGTCTCCTAGGGAAGAGCTAACGAGACCAGAATATAACAGTTCTAGACTGTGGCACCACGCTTGTAGGGCCGTGGAAAAACACTCTGAGAATTATGGGCACGATGAAGAAGAACACGAGAGATATTCTAGTTCAAGTGCATACAGCACCGGCGACAGTTCAACATACGCAATAGTTCTTGAACATACCGCTAGATGGGGCGCTGTGCCAGGGACTAAAAGGTCTTCACCCTGTAAAAAGAAACTATTGCCGGGCGCCAAACCTGAAGCTGCAAACGGTACGAGTGCATTTAAGAAAACGGAGCTTTTAACAAATGTAAAGATGGAAGATGTCGATTCACAAGATTTACTCGTGAAACAAAGCAGAGACTTTAGTCAAACTTCCAAAAATATAAACGATCTATCAATGTTTCTAGGGAAAACAATGTATACCGACAGAACACACTTAAGTCACACCATCTGGTTGCAACAAGAACTGTTTCGTCAGGCTTTACAAGAAAACACCTCACAAAACTGTGATTCTTTGGTAAACAGTCAACACCGGACTGACATACACAATCGACTAACTACATCCTATCCACAGTTCATGGTGACAGCATTGCCGAACCAGATTAACTACTTCCCGTTTGAGTGGAGGTTAAAAAGTCGGCCAGATGGCGCTAGATATATCACACGTCACCCAATCCGTAACCGCATACTTCGAGAACGTTCTCTGAGAATCATGGAGGAAAGGTGCGGACTTACAACAGATGATGACACCGTGAGCGAAATGAAACTTGGTCGCTATTGGCCAAGAGAAGCAAGAAAGCGACACCTACAACAAGCAAAAGAAAGAAGAAAACGGGAGTTATTTTTAAAAACCCACCAGGAACGACAACCAGAAATGAGTAAAGTGTCTTCTTATTCAGACGAGGTCCAAAAAGACATTAACCAGGTTAAATCTGTACACACAGATAAGTGTTTCCGTCAGTTATCGCGCCGTAATAGGTATCGAACATCGGGTTTCTATTCGGTCACAACAGTATAACATTTACTAAATAGTAAGGAACCGTCCTCTACTTTTACAAACTCAAATCTTGGATACTAAAATATTTTTGTCTCAGGAAAAATGGTTTAAAAGATACTACAGTTTTTTGTCGGGTGTCCACAATTTGTTTCAATAGATCATCCGTGTGAATAAACTTTGTGGAACTTTACCTGTTCTTCCAGCTGAAATATATAAAAAAATATAATTTTTTCAGTCACTGTATATTTTGTTCTTGTTTTTGTGTTTTTTATTTTGTTATAATATTAATTATTTCTCACTAAAGCTCTTAAATGTAGCGTAGGTAACCTTCGTGCAGCTTTGCGCGAAATTCCAAAACAAACAAACAAACGAAACCCTTAAATGTGTATCGTGGTTGGTAAACATAAGCGTTAAACAAAGATAACTCTAGCGTTGGGCTGAATAGCTGTGATTTAAAATACTTTTATCCATAAAAACAACATGTGCTCTTCTAACACAGTTGTGAGGATCTCCATTTGACTAATCTCGTGAATGGTGATTTTTGTACGATAATTATTCATGTTTCAAATAATAAATTCAGGGCATTTCATATGTTTCACGTCTGATTTACTCTCTAGTAATAAACCATACTCGAGACATTTGTTTGTACATTAAAATACATCTTCTGTGTGATTTGTAATAGAAAAAAACTTAATATCAGCTCATCTGTAGTGTGAATTACTTTACATTACAGAGATTGAACAGTGATTAGTAGTGTGAATTACTCAACATTACAGAAGTTACTAGTGAATAGTGATCTGTAGTGTGAATTACTTTACATTACAGAGATTGAATAGTGATCTGTATTGTGAATTACTCAACATTACAGAAGTTACTAGTGAATAGTGATCTGTAGTGTGAATTACTCAACATTACAGAAGTTACTAGTGAATAGTGATCTGTAGTGTGAATTAATCAACATGACAGATATTGAATAGTGATCTGTAGTGTGAATTACTCAACATTACAGAGATTACTAGTGATTAATAGTGTGAATTACTTTACATTACAGAAATTGAATAGTGATTAGTAGTGTGAATTACTCAACATTACAGAGATTGAATAGTGATCTGTATTGTGAATTACTTTACATTACAGATATTGAATAGTGACTGTATTGTGAATTACTCAACATTACAGAAGTTACTAGTGAATAGTGATCTGTAGTGTGAATTAATCAACATGACACAGATTGAATAGTGATCTGTATTGTGAATTACTCAACATTACAGAAGTTACTAGTGAATAGTGATCTGTAGTGTGAATTAATCAACATGACAGAGATTGAATAGTGATCTGTAGTGTGAATTACTCAACATTACAGAGATTACTAGTGATTAGTAGTGTGAATTACTTTACATTACAGAAATTGAATAGTGATTAGTAGTGTGAATTACTCAACATTACAGAGATTGAATAGTGATCTGTATTGTGAATTACTTTACATTACAGATATTGAATAGTGATCTGTATTGTGAATTACTCAACATTACAGAGATTGAATAGTGATCTGTATTGTGAATTACTTTACATTACAGATATTGAATAGTGATCTGTATTGTGAATTACTCAACATTACAGAAGTTACTAGTGAATAGTGATCTGTAGTGTGAATTACTTTACATTACAGAGATTGAATAGTGATCTGTAGTGTGAATTACTTTACATTACAGAGATTGAATAGTGATCTGTATTGTGAATTACTTTACATTACAGAGATTGAATAGTGATCTGTATTGTGAATTACTCAACATTACAGAAGTTACTAGTGAATAGTGATCTGTAGTGTGAATTACTCAACATTACAGAAGTTACTAGTGAATAGTGATCTGTTGTGTGAATTAATCAACATGACAGAGATTGAATAGTGATCTGTAGTGTAAGTTACTCAACATTACAGAGATTGAATAGTGATCTGTATTGTGAATTACTCAACATTACAGATATTGAATAGTGATCTGTAGTGTGAATTACTCAACATTACAGATATTGAATAGTGATCTGTAGTGTGAATTACTCAACATTACAGAGATTACTAGTGAATAATGATCTGTAATGTGAATTACTCAACATTACAGAGATTACTAGTGAATAGTGATCTGTAGTGTGAATTACTCAACATTACAGAGATTACTAGTGAATAGTGATCTGTAGTGTGAATTACTCAACATTACAGAGATTACTAGTGAATAGTGATCTGTAGTGTCAATTACTCAACATTACATAGATTACTAGTGAATAGTGATCTGTAGTGTGAATTACTCAACATTACAGATATTGAATAGTGATCTGTAGTGTGAATCACTCAACATTACAGATATTACTAGTGAATAGTGATCTGTAGTGTGAATTACTCAACATTACAGAGATTACTAGTGAATAGTGATCTCTAGTGTGAAATACTCAACATTACAGAAGTTACCAGTGAATAGTGATCTATTCCACACCTATACCACACCTTACCAGCCTATAAAGGAAGATTTAAATACTGATGTATTCTACATAAAAGGACTATACCACACCTTACCAGCCTATAAAGAAAGATTTAAATACTGATGTATTCTACATAAAATGGCTATACCACACCTTACCAGCCTATAAAGAAAGATTTAAATACTGATATATTCTACATAAAAGGACTATACCACACCTTACCAGCCTATAAAGAAAGATTTAAATACTGATGTATTCTACATAAAAGGACTATACCACATCTTACCAGCCTATAAAGAAAGATTTAGATACTGATGTTTTCTACATAAAAGAACTATACCACACCTTACCAGCCTATAAAGAAAGATTTAAATACTGATGTATTCTACATAAAAGGACTATACCACACCTTACCAGCCTATAAAGAAAGATTTAAATACTGATGTATTTTGCATAAAATGGCTGTGCCACACCTTACCAGCCTATAAAGAAAGATTTAAATACTGGTGTATTCTACATAAAAGGACTATACCATACCTTACCGGCCTGAAGCGAAAGATTCAAATAGTGATGTATTCTAAAGGAAGGACTGTACTACACCTTGCCAGCCTTAAATAATGATGTATTCTATAATAGATACTGCACAAGACACTGCCGAGTGAAATGTGATGACCAATAATAATATAAAAGTCCATGCAAGGTAAATATCTGATGAAAGAAGGAAAATTCTCACATAAGATTGTTCATTTTACTACATGAGCATTGGAATACTGAAGATAAAAACCTTTATATTAGATATTGACATGATAAAATCTTGTATCCATATTTATGCACTATAGTACATTAAGTTGCTGTCAAAATTCTGCCCATGTTTGGTTGAAAACTGAAATGCCATAGGGTCTCCTTTATTATCCAGCCAAGGCGAACACGAGTCAACGTGAAAATTCCCTAAAAAACAGAAGTCATATATAGGAGTACAAAGAATCAACTGTTACGATTTCTCTTGTTAATGCGTTGTGTTTGATTGTCTGGTAAAAATAATGTAGGATTCAGTACACTTGATCATAACAGAATTAATTTTTATCCTACCATGACAAAAGATGTCTATAGACTAAATTTATGAAGAACCTTTCTCAACTCAGGACATCTAAGAAATTTCTGGATATCACACGTCATCACTCGGCTATATCAGTTTTGTCTCTAGCAAACAGTAAAAACGTAAGTTAAACTATTACAAACAGTTTTCAACTATTCCCCTTCCCGATATTGTGAAATCATAGCTCAAATAAAATAATAATGTATTAAATATGAACTTGCATAAATAGTATTAAAGTGTCTTTTTATAATTAAAAATTCATATTCACGAAAATATTAAATCAGCTAAATCATTAATCATGCTAAACAATGTTCAATCACAATTGTGTTTGAAAGAAAAAGTAACATTATTTATAGAAGCAACTTTTTGCTGGTTATGGTGCAAAGAAGGGATGACCTCTGATCTTTTACCGTTACTTCTTGTCTTTTCATTGTAGGGATTCTCTTCAGGTAAGTGTTCAAGGGAATCCATTATGAAAGTGGTCTAGACTAAAACCTTTTCCAAAGTAAGAGTGACTTCCAGCTTTCCTCTTGCTGGTACTTTATGGGAAAATGGAAACACTATGAAATTAGCAAAATACTAGCTGGTCGAAAGTTTAAGACCATACTGAAACGAAGCGTTTATCGGCAAACACGTAACGAAATTCACTCATTTGTGTTCAAGCATTAGCGCTGTCAACATCTCACAATGACATCTCCTTCTTATATTGGGTAAAAACATGGCAAATGCTTAAAAGTTGACAGAATTCGAAAGAGGCAGAATTGTCGAGCTGCAAAAGCAAGGTCTCTCTTAACGTGCCATCGCTGGGGAGATTAGGCGTAGTAAAACTGCTGTTGTAAATTTCTTAAAAGACCCTGAGGGATACGGAACGAGAATTTCAAGTGGTCAGCCTAAGAAATTTTCGCCGGCGTTGAGCAGGAGGATTTAATGGGTTGTTTGGCAAGACACCAGCCGATGGTCGAACCAGATTCAGGTGCTTACGGACGCAGAAGGCAGCTCAAAAACAATAAGACAGCATCTACAAGAGATAGGCTTTAAAAAGTGTAAACGTCTTCAAAGACCACGCCTCCTTCCACACCACGAAACAGCTCGGTTAAACTTTGCTGAGAAGCACCAAACATGGGATGTAGAAAATTGGAAGAAGGTTTTGTTCTCTCATGAGAAAAAAAATTAACCTGGATGGTCCAGATGGCTTCCAACATTTCTGGCACGATAAGGATATCCCACCAGAGACAATTTTTACACGACACAGTGGAGGAGGTTCCATCATGATATGGGGTGCTTTCTCCTTCCATGGAACAATGGACTTCAGGTTATAAAGGGACGTCAAACAGCAGCTGGCTACATTGACATGTTGGAGAGAGCATTCTTAATGACTGAAAGCCCTCGCTTGTGTGGAAACGACTGAATCTTTCAGCAGGACAATGCTGTAATCCATAACGCCCGCAGGACAAAGGACTTCTTCATGACAAATAACATGATTCTTTTGGACCATCCAGCGTGTTCGTAGCTTTAACTGAACCCCATTGAAAATGTTTGGGGGTGGATGGCAAGGGAAGTCTATAGAAATGGACGTCAATTTCAAACAGTGCATGATCTTCGTGAAGCCATTTCACCACTTGGAATAACATTCCAGCCAGCCTTCTGCAAACGCTTATATCAACCATGCCAAAGCGAATGTTTGAAGTTATTCACAAAGACGGCTGTGACCTCTTGTTGGGCATTTCCTACCCTGTTTAGGACTTCCTTTTGGTATGGTCTTAAACTTTTGACCAGCTAGTATTTAGGATGATTTCATATTGTTTACATTTTCCCGATTTATTTTTATTTTCCCTTTTCTTATTGTCATCTTTCGAAGCTCTACTCAAATAAGTGGTCTTAAGATTTTCACCTGCAGTGTATATACTTGTTGAAACGTCCTCTGTCTTATGGGTACTTCTTGAAACGTCTTCTATCTTATAGTATACATGTTGAAATTATTTCTGTCCTATCATACACTTGCTGAAATGTTTTCTATCTTATGGTATAGTTGTTGAAACGTCTTCTATCTTATGGTATACTTGTTGAAACGTCTTGTGTCTTATGGTATACCTGTTAAAATGTGTTTGTTTTATGGTAAACTTGTTGAAATTACTTCTAGCCTATTATATGCTTGTTGAAACGTCTTCTGTCTTATGGTGTACTTCTTGAAACGTCTTCTGTCTTATGGTGTACTTGTTGAGACGTATTCTGACTTATGGATATTTGGTGAAATGACTTATTTCCTATTATATATTTGTACAAAGTATTCTGCCTTTTTAAAACGTCTTATGTCTTATGGTGTACTTGTTGAAACGTCTTATCTCTTATGGTGTACTTGCTGAAATGACATAAGTCCCATTATATACCTGTAGAAAACACTTTTTGAAAGTCATCTGTCTTATTATATACTTGTTTAAATGTCTTATGTCTTATGGTACACTTGTTGAAATGATTTCTGTCTTATTAGATATTTGTTGAAAAGTGTACTGACCTATTATACACTTCTTGAAATGTCTTCTTTCTTATTATATACTTGTTGAGATTACTTCTGTCCAATTATATACTTGTCCCAATGTCTTCAGTCTTATGGTATACTTCTTCAAACGTCTTCTGTCTTATGATGAACTTTTTGAAACATCTTCTGTCTTAGGGTATAATTCTTGAAATTACTTCCGTCCTTTTATATACTTGTAGAAAAGTATTTTGTCTAATAGTGTACTAGTTGAAATGGTATCTGTCCTATAATATATTTGTACTAATTGAAATGGTATCTATCCTATAATATATTTGTTGAAACGTGTTCTGTTTGATGGTGTACTTGTTCAAACGTCTTCTGTCTTATGGTATACTTGTTGAAATGACTTCTGATCTATTATATACTTGTAGAAAAGTCTTCAGTCTTAGGGTGTATTTGCTGAAACGTCTTCTGTCCTATTATTTACTTGTTAAAACGTATTCTCCCTTGTAATGTATTCGTTAAAACGTGTTCTGTTTTATGGTATACTTGTTGAAAAGTCTTCTGTCTTATGGTATACTTGTTGAAAAGTCTTCTGTCTTATGGTATACTTGTTGAAATGACTTCTGTCCTTTTATATACTTGTTGAAAAGTCTTCTGTCTTGTGGTATATTTGTTGAAATGTGTTCTGTTTTATGGTATACTTGTTGAAAAGTATTCTGTCCTATTATATTCTTGTTGAAACGTCTTCTGTCTTCAGTTGTACTTGCTGAAATTTATTCTGTCATATGGTGTACTTGTTGAAAAATCTTCTGCCTTACTGTGCACTTGTTGGAACTTCTTCTGTCTTAGTGTGTACTTGTTGAAATGTGTTCTGTCTTAGTGTGTACTTGTTGAAATGTGTTCTGCCTTATTGCGTACTTGTTGAAATGTGTTCTGTCTTAGTGTGTACTTGTTGAAAAGTGTTCTGCCTTACTGTGCACTTGTTGGAACTTCTTCTGTCTTAGTGTGTACTTGTTGAAATGTGTTCTGTCTTAGTGTGTACTTGTTGAAATGTGTTCTGCCTTATTGTGTACTTGTTGAAATGTGTTCTGCCTTATTGTGTACTTGTTGAAATGTGTTCTGTCTTAGTGTGTACTTGTTGAAATGTGTTCTGTCTTAATGGTACTTGTTGAAATGTGTTCTGTCTTAGTGTGTACTTGTTGAAATGTGTTCTGTCTTAGTGTGTACTTGTTGAAATGTGTTCTGTCTTAGTGTGTACTTGTTGAAATGTGTTCTGTCTTAGTGTGTACTTGTTGAAATGTGTTCTGCCTTATTGTGTACTTGTTGAAATGTGTTCTGCCTTATTGTGTACTTGTTGAAATGTGTTCTGTCTTAGTGTGTACTTGTTGAAATGTGTTCTGTCTTAATGTGTACTTGTTGAAATGTGTTCTGTCTTAGTGTGTACTTGTTGAAATGTGTTCTGTGTTAATGTGTACTTGTTGAAATGTGTTCTGTCTTAGTGTGTACTTGTTGAAATGTGTTCTGTCTTAATGTGTACTTGTTGAAATGTATTCTGTCTTAGTGTGTACTTGTTGAAATGTGTTCTGTCTTATTGTGTACTTGTTGAAATGTGTTCTGTCTTATTGTGTACTTGTTGAAATGTGTTCTGCCTTATTGTGTACTTGTTGAAATGTGTTCTGCCTTATTGTGTACTTGTTGAAATGTGTTCTGTCTTAGTGTGTACTTGTTGAAACGTGTTCTGTCTTATTGTGTACTTGTTGAAATGTGTTCTGTCTTAGTGTGTACTTGTTGAAATGTGTTCTGTGTTAATGTGTACTTGTTGAAATGTGTTCTGTCTTAGTGTGTACTTGTTGAAATGTGTTCTGTCTTAATGTGTACTTGTTGAAATGTATTCTGTCTTAGTGTGTACTTGTTGAAATGTGTTCTGTCTTATTGTGTACTTGTTGAAATGTGTTCTGTCTTATTGTGTACTTGTTGAAAAGTCTATTGTCCTATTATATACCAGTGAAAACGACTTCTGTGTTATGGTACACTTCCTTCATCCTGAGTGAACAACTCTCTTATAAAAAAACAATTTTTTGGAGTTCGTTGCAACATACCATTTAAGTTACAAGTGGAACACCTTCTGTAATTTGGTGTACTTATTGAAAATATTTTATAACTACTAATCTAATTAATTCTTTCAGTTCTTCTAGACTACTCTAACAGGGAGCTGATGTTTCAGTACTACTTGGTATAATGATCTCGTAACTTCTGTATGGTGCCTTGCGTTGTTTATTTATGATTTTAGTGGATTAATGCTCTTTGTTAGATGCTTCCTTTGACATTTACATGTACTTTACATTGGATGCCCAACATGGCCACA
Organism: Tachypleus tridentatus; assembly: GCF_004210375.1. Lineage (NCBI taxonomy): Eukaryota > Metazoa > Arthropoda > Merostomata > Xiphosura > Limulidae > Tachypleus > Tachypleus tridentatus. Next base: position 109,972,353 of record NC_134831.1, read on the forward strand.
TGTACTTTACATTAGATGCCCAACATGGCCACATGTACTTTACATTGGATGCCCAACATGGCCAGGTTGTTAGAGCGCTCCACTCGTAATTTGAGGGTCGTGAGTTCAAATCCCCGTCACACAAAACGTGCTGTCCTTTCAGCCGTGGGAGCGTTATAATGTAGCAGTAAATTATATTACTTGTTGGTAAAAGATTAGCCCAAGAGTTGGCGGTGGGTGGTAATGATTAATTGCCTTATCTCTAATCTTAGATTGCTAAATGAGGGATGGCTAGCGCAGACAGCCCTCGTGTAGTTTTACATGAAACTAAAAACAAACAAACTTTACATCAGCATAATATATACATCATTATCCACTATAATTATGTACATACCAAATAATCCATCATTTCTTGTGATCCATCTGTTAAAACAAATGGACAAGTTTGTCCATATCTTCTGCTGAGTTGTCGTCCTCTCTCTCCTTACCCTGCTCCTAAACTTTATTCTGATGTGACACACCATATCTGTTTAATAAGACAGCAACGATTTGTTTATAGTTGTTGGAACTGTTAGCTGGAATAGTTGCTTAGTATTGTCAAGGTTGGTCTTTCCTGGACAGGCAGCAAAGTGGAAAATTTGGTATTTATCCACGTTACATCCATTTACTATGGCCGTTATTCCGAACTGAGCCCGACATGTCTTCCATGGCTGTTGTATTACTTTGGTTTCTCGACTGCGCTATGCTCCAGTCTGCAGTATTATGTACTTGATGAGGAGGGATGACGTAGCTGGAGTAGTACAGGAAAGTCCTTTAGTTACAGATGGTACAAGAGTGGTGGTAATAAATTGTTCTCCTATTCCAGTTTTCTTCTTTAAAGGATGCAGTCCGTGGGCAGAAAGAGAGACGTGCTTGGCTTAATCCTTATACACGCTCCTACAGTTCACATAATTAATATTCTGGACAAGATCTTCATCCTTATACACGCTCCTACAGTTCACATAATTAATATTCTGGAAAAGATCTTCATCCTTATACACGCTCCTACAGTTCACATAATTAATATTCTGGACAAGACCTTCATCCTTATACACGCTCCTACAGTTCACATAATTAATATTCTGGACAAGACCTTCATCCTTATACACGCTCCTACAGTTCACATAATTAATATTCTGGACAAGAACTTCATCCTTATACACGCTCCTACAGTTCACATAATTAATATTCTGGACAAGATCTTCATCCTTATACACGCTCCTACAGTTCACATAATTAATATTCTGGACAAGATCTTCATCCTTATACACGCTCCTACAGTTCACATAATTAATATTCTGGACAAGATCTTCATCCTTATACACGCTCCTACAGTTCACATAATTAATATTCTGGACAATATCTTCTTTTCTATTTACGTTTTTAATTCCTTAATTCGCTCTGTTCTTCTTCAATTTGTAATTTCAGTCTTTCTGTATTTTTGGTACTTCAGTTTTCTTGTCATTATCCTTCTGTGCATCTCCAACAGTTTCTTCCAACTTATCTTCAATCGACTTCAGTTTTGTTGTTAATTCTTTAAATCTCAAGTGTTTCTCTAGCCACTTGTCTCGTGCTTCAGTCTTATCTCTTCATAATTTCAAGTGTTTTCCTAGCCTCTTGTCTCGTTCTTCTGTCTTATCTCTTCATAATTTCAAGTGTTTTCCTAGCCTCTTGTCTCGTTCTTCTGTCTTATCTCTTCATAATTTCAAGTGTTTTCCTAGCCACTTGTCTCGTTCTTCTGTCTTATCTCTTCATAATTTCAAGTGTTTTCCTAGCCACTAGTTTCATTCTTCTGTCTTATCTCTTCATAATTTGAAGTGTTTTTCTAGCCACTTGTTTCATTCTTCTGTCTTATCTCTTCATAATTTGAAGTGTTTTTCTAGCCACTTGTTTCATTCTTCTCTCTTATCTCTTCATAATTTCAAGTGTTTTCCTAGCCTCTTGTCTCGTTCTTCTGTCTTATCTCTTCATAATTTCAAGTGTTTTCCTAGCCTCTTGTCTCGTTCTTCTGTCTTATCTCTTCATAATTTCAAGTGTTTTCCTAGCCACTTGTTTCATTCTTCTGTCTTATCTCTTCATAATTTCAAGTGTTTTCCTAGCCTCTTGTCTCGTTCTTCTGTCTTATCTCTTCATAATTTCAAGTGTTTTCCTAGCCACTTGTTTCATTCTTCTGTCTTATCTCTTCATAATTTCAAGTGTTTTCCTAGCCACTTGTTTCATTCTTCTGTCTTATCTCTTCATAATTTCAAGTGTTTTCTAGCCACTTGTTTCATTCTTCTGTCTTATCTCTTCATAATTTCAAGTGTTTTTCTAGCCACTTGTTTCATTCTTCTGTCTTATCTCTTCATAATTTCAAGTGTTTTCCTAGCCTCTTGTCTCGTTCTTCTGTCTTATCTCTTCATAATTTCAAGTGTTTTCCTAGCCTCTTGTCTCGTTCTTCTGTCTTATCTCTTCATAATTTCAAGTGTTTTCCTAGCCTCTTGTCTCGTTCTTCTGTCTTATCTCTTCATAATTTCAAGTGTTTTCTAGCCACTTGTTTCATTCTTCTGTCTTATCTCTTCATAATTTCAAGTGTTTTTCTAGCCACTTGTTTCATTCTTCTGTCTTATCTCTTCATAATTTCAAGTGTTTTCTAGCCCCTTGTTTCATTCTTCTCTCTTATCTCTTCATAATTTCAAGTGTTTTCCTAGCCTCTTGTCTCGTTCTTCTGTCTTATCTCTTCATAATTTCAAGTGTTTTCCTAGCCTCTTGTCTCGTTCTTCTGTCTTATCTCTTCATAATTTCAAGTGTTTTTCTAGCCACTTGTTTCATTCTTCTGTCTTATCTCTTCATAATTTCAAGTGTTTTCCTAGCCTCTTGTCTCGTTCTTCTGTCTTATCTCTTCATAATTTCAAGTGTTTTCCTAGCCACTTGTTTCATTCTTCTGTCTTATCTCTTCATAATTTCAAGTGTTTTCCTAGCCACTTGTTTCATTCTTCTGTCTTATCTCTTCATAATTTCAAGTGTTTTCTAGCCACTTGTTTCATTCTTCTGTCTTATCTCTTCATAATTTCAAGTGTTTTTCTAGCCACTTGTTTCATTCTTCTGTCTTATCTCTTCATAATTTCAAGTGTTTTCCTAGCCTCTTGTCTCGTTCTTCTGTCTTATCTCTTCATAATTTCAAGTGTTTTCCTAGCCTCTTGTCTCGTTCTTCTGTCTTATCTCTTCATAATTTCAAGTGTTTTCCTAGCCTCTTGTCTCGTTCTTCTGTCTTATCTCTTCATAATTTCAAGTGTTTTCTAGCCACTTGTTTCATTCTTCTGTCTTATCTCTTCATAATTTCAGTGTTTTTCTAGCCACTTGTTTCATTCTTCTGTCTTATCTCTTCATAATTTCAAGTGTTTTCCTAGCCTCTTGTCTCGTTCTTCTGTCTTATCTCTTCATAATTTCAAGTGTTTTCCTAGCCTCATGTCTCGTTCTTCTGTCTTATCTCTTCATAATTTCAAGTGTTTTCCTAGCCTCTTGTCTCGTTCTTCTGTCTTATCTCTTCATAATTTCAAGTGTTTTCCTAGCCACTTGTTTCATTCTTCTGTCTTATCTCTTCATAATTTCAAGTGTTTTCTATCCACTTGTTTCATTCTTCTGTCTTATATCTTCATAATTTCAAGTGCTTTCCTATCCACTTGTTTCATTCTTCTGTCTTATCTCTTCATAATTTCAAGTGTTTTCTAGCCACTTGTTTCATTCTTCTGTCTTATCTCTTCATAATTTCAAGTGTTTTTTCTAGCCACTTGTTTCATTCTTCTGTCTTATCTCTTCATAATTTCAAGTGTTTTCTAGCCACTTGTTTCATTCTTCTGTCTTATCTCTTCATAATTTCAAGTGTTTTCCTAGCCACTTGTTTCATTCTTCTGTCTTATCTCTTCATAATTTCAAGTGTTTTCCTAGCCTCTTGTCTCGTTCTTCTGTCTTATCTCTTCATAATTTCAAGTGTTTTCCTAGCCTCTTGTCTCGTTCTTCTGTCTTATCTCTTCATAATTTCAAGTGTTTTCCTAGCCACTTGTTTCATTCTTCTGTCTTATCTCTTCATAATTTCAAGTGTTTTCTAGCCACTTGTTTCATTCTTCTGTCTTATATCTTCATAATTTCAAGTGCTTTCCTATCCACTTGTTTCATTCTTCTGTCTTATCTCTTCATAATTTCAAGTGTTTTCTAGCCACTTGTTTCATTCTTCTGTCTTATCTCTTCATAATTTGAAGTGTTTTTCTAGCCACTTGTTTCATTCTTCTGTCTTATCTCTTCATAATTTCAAGTGTTTTCTAGCCACTTGTTTCATTCTTCTGTCTTATCTCTTCATAATTTCAAGTGTTTTCCTAGCCACTTGTTTCATTCTTCTGTCTTATCTCTTCATAATTTCAAGTGTTTTCTAGCCTCTTGTCTCGTTCTTCTGTCTTATCTCTTCATAATTTCAAGTGTTTTCCTAGCCACTTGTTTCATTCTTCTGTCTTATCTCTTCATAATTTCAAGTGTTTTCTAGCCACTTGTTTCATTCTTCTGTCTTATCTCTTCATAATTTCAAGTGTTTTTCTAGCCACTTGTTTCATTCTTCTGTCTTATCTCTTCATAATTTCAAGTGTTTTCCTAGCCTCTTGTCTCGTTCTTCTGTCTTATCTCTTCATAATTTCAAGTGTTTTCCTAGCCACTTGTTTCATTCTTCTGTCTTATCTCTTCATAATTTCAAGTGTTTTCCTAGCCTCTTGTCTCGTTCTTCTGTCTTATCTCTTCATAATTTTAAGTGTTTTCCTAGCCACTTGTTTCATTCTTCTGTCTTATCTCTTCATAATTTCAAGTGTTTTCTAGCCACTTGTTTCATTCTTCTGTCTTATCTCTTCATAATTTCAAGTGTTTTTCTAGCCACTTGTTTCATTCTTCTGTCTTATCTCTTCATAATTTCAAGTGTTTTCCTAGCCTCTTGTCTCGTTCTTCTGTCTTATCTCTTCATAATTTCAAGTGTTTTCCTAGCCTCTTGTCTCGTTCTTCTGTCTTATCTCTTCATAATTTCAAGTGTTTTCCTAGCCACTTGTTTCATTCTTCTGTCTTATCTCTTCATAATTTCAAGTGTTTTCCTAGCCTCTTGTCTCGTTCTTCTGTCTTATCTCTTCATAATTTCAAGTGTTTTCCTAGCCACTTGTTTCATTCTTCTGTCTTATCTCTTCATAATTTCAAGTGTTTTCCTAGCCACTTGTTTCATTCTTCTGTCTTATCTCTTCATAATTTCAAGTGTTTTCTAGCCACTTGTTTCGTTCTTCTGTCTTATCTCTTCATAATTTCAAGTGTTTTCTAGCCACTTGTTTCATTCTTCTGTCTTATCTCTTCATAATTTCAAGTGTTTTCCTAGCCTCTTGTCTCGTTCTTCTGTCTTATCTCTTCATAATTTCAAGTGTTTTCCTAGCCTCTTGTCTCGTTCTTCTGTCTTATCTCTTCATAATTTCAAGTGTTTTCCTAGCCTCTTGTCTCGTTCTTCTGTCTTATCTCTTCATAATTTCAAGTGTTTTCCTAGCCTCTTGTCTCGTTCTTCTGTCTTATCTCTTCATAATTTCAAGTGTTTTCCTAGCCACTTGTCTCGTTCTTCTGTCTTATCTCTTCATAATTTCAAGTGTTTTCCTAGCCACTTGTTTCATTCTTCTGTCTTATCTCTTCATAATTTGAAGTGTTTTTCTAGCCACTTGTTTCATTCTTCTGTCTTATCTCTTCATAATTTGAAGTGTTTTTCTAGCCACTTGTTTCATTCTTCTCTCTTATCTCTTCATAATTTCAAGTGTTTTCCTAGCCTCTTGTCTCGTTCTTCTGTCTTATCTCTTCATAATTTCAAGTGTTTTCCTAGCCTCTTGTCTCGTTCTTCTGTCTTATCTCTTCATAATTTCAAGTGTTTTCCTAGCCACTTGTTTCATTCTTCTGTCTTATCTCTTCATAATTTCAAGTGTTTTCCTAGCCTCTTGTCTCGTTCTTCTGTCTTATCTCTTCATAATTTCAAGTGTTTTCCTAGCCACTTGTTTTCATTCTTCTGTCTTATCTCTTCATAATTTCAAGTGTTTTCCTAGCCACTTGTTTCATTCTTCTGTCTTATCTCTTCATAATTTCAAGTGTTTTCTAGCCACTTGTTTCATTCTTCTGTCTTATCTCTTCATAATTTCAAGTGTTTTTCTAGCCACTTGTTTCATTCTTCTGTCTTATCTCTTCATAATTTCAAGTGTTTTCCTAGCCTCTTGTCTCGTTCTTCTGTCTTATCTCTTCATAATTTCAAGTGTTTTCCTAGCCTCTTGTCTCGTTCTTCTGTCTTATCTCTTCATAATTTCAAGTGTTTTCCTAGCCTCTTGTCTCGTTCTTCTGTCTTATCTCTTCATAATTTCAAGTGTTTTCTAGCCACTTGTTTCATTCTTCTGTCTTATCTCTTCATAATTTCAAGTGTTTTTCTAGCCACTTGTTTCATTCTTCTGTCTTATCTCTTCATAATTTCAGTGTTTTCTAGCCACTTGTTTCATTCTTCTGTCTTATCTCTTCATAATTTCAAGTGTTTTCCTAGCCTCTTGTCTCGTTCTTCTGTCTTATCTCTTCATAATTTCAAGTGTTTTTCTAGCCACTTGTTTCATTCTTCTGTCTTATCTCTTCATAATTTGAAGTGTTTTTCTAGCCACTTGTTTCATTCTTCTGTCTTATCTCTTCATAATTTCAAGTGTTTTCCTAGCCTCTTGTCTCGTTCTTCTGTCTTATCTCTTCATAATTTCAAGTGTTTTCCTAGCCTCTTGTCTCGTTCTTCTGTCTTATCTCTTCATAATTTCAAGTGTTTTTCTAGCCACTTGTTTCATTCTTCTGTCTTATCTCTTCATAATTTCAAGTGTTTTCCTAGCCTCTTGTCTCGTTCTTCTGTCTTATCTCTTCATAATTTCAAGTGTTTTCCTAGCCACTTGTTTCATTCTTCTGTCTTATCTCTTCATAATTTCAAGTGTTTTCCTAGCCACTTGTTTCATTCTTCTGTCTTATCTCTTCATAATTTCAAGTGTTTTCCTAGCCACTTGTTTCATTCTTCTGTCTTATCTCTTCATAATTTCAAGTGTTTTTCTAGCCACTTGTTTCATTCTTCTGTCTTATCTCTTCATAATTTCAAGTGTTTTCCTAGCCTCTTGTCTCGTTCTTCTGTCTTATCTCTTCATAATTTCAAGTGTTTTCCTAGCCTCTTGTCTCGTTCTTCTGTCTTATCTCTTCATAATTTCAAGTGTTTTCCTAGCCTCTTGTCTCGTTCTTCTGTCTTATCTCTTCATAATTTCAAGTGTTTTCTAGCCACTTGTTTCATTCTTCTGTCTTATCTCTTCATAATTTCAAGTGTTTTCTAGCCACTTGTTTCATTCTTCTGTCTTATCTCTTCATAATTTCAAGTGTTTTCCTAGCCTCTTGTCTCGTTCTTCTGTCTTATCTCTTCATAATTTCAAGTGTTTTCCTAGCCTCTTGTCTCGTTCTTCTGTCTTATCTCTTCATAATTTCAAGTGTTTTCCTAGCCTCTTGTCTCGTTCTTCTGTCTTATCTCTTCATAATTTCAAGTGTTTTCCTAGCCACTTGTTTCATTCTTCTGTCTTATCTCTTCATAATTTCAAGTGTTTTCTATCCACTTGTTTCATTCTTCTGTCTTATATCTTCATAATTTCAAGTGCTTTCCTATCCACTTGTTTCATTCTTCTGTCTTATCTCTTCATAATTTCAAGTGTTTTCTAGCCACTTGTTTCATTCTTCTGTCTTATCTCTTCATAATTTGAAGTGTTTTTCTAGCCACTTGTTTCATTCTTATGTCTTATCTCTTCATAATTTCAAGTGTTTTCTAGCCACTTGTTTCATTCTTCTGTCTTATCTCTTCATAATTTCAAGTGTTTTCCTAGCCACTTGTTTCATTCTTCTGTCTTATCTCTTCATAATTTCAAGTGTTTTCCTAGCCTCTTGTCTCGTTCTTCTGTCTTATCTCTTCATAATTTCAAGTGTTTTTCCTAGCCTCTTGTCTCGTTCTTCTGTCTTATCTCTTCATAATTTCAAGTGTTTTCCTAGCCACTTGTTTCATTCTTCTGTCTTATCTCTTCATAATTTCAAGTGTTTTCTATCCACTTGTTTCATTCTTCTGTCTTATATCTTCATAATTTCAAGTGCTTTCCTATCCACTTGTTTCATTCTTCTGTCTTATCTCTTCATAATTTCAAGTGTTTTCTAGCCACTTGTTTCATTCTTCTGTCTTATCTCTTCATAATTTGAGTGTTTTTTCTAGCCACTTGTTTCATTCTTCTGTCTTATCTCTTCATAATTTCAAGTGTTTTCCTAGCCACTTGTTTCATTCTTCTGTCTTATCTCTTCATAATTTCAAGTGTTTTCCTAGCCACTTGTTTCATTCTTCTGTCTTATCTCTTCATAATTTCAAGTGTTTTTCTAGCCTCTTGTCTCGTTCTTCTGTCTTATCTCTTCATAATTTCAAGTGTTTTCCTAGCCACTTGTTTCATTCTTCTGTCTTATCTCTTCATAATTTCAAGTGTTTTCTAGCCACTTGTTTCATTCTTCTGTCTTATCTCTTCATAATTTCAAGTGTTTTTCTAGCCACTTGTTTCATTCTTCTGTCTTATCTCTTCATAATTTCAAGTGTTTTCCTAGCCTCTTGTCTCGTTCTTCTGTCTTATCTCTTCATAATTTCAAGTGTTTTCCTAGCCACTTGTTTCATTCTTCTGTCTTATCTCTTCATAATTTCAAGTGTTTTCCTAGCCTCTTGTCTCGTTCTTCTGTCTTATCTCTTCATAATTTTAAGTGTTTTCCTAGCCACTTGTTTCATTCTTCTGTCTTATCTCTTCATAATTTCAAGTGTTTTCTAGCCACTTGTTTCATTCTTCTGTCTTATCTCTTCATAATTTGAAGTGTTTTTCTAGCCACTTGTTTCATTCTTCTGTCTTATCTCTTCATAATTTCAAGTGTTTTCCTAGCCTCTTGTCTCGTTCTTCTGTCTTATCTCTTCATAATTTCAAGTGTTTTCCTAGCCTCTTGTCTCGTTCTTCTGTCTTATCTCTTCATAATTTCAAGTGTTTTCCTAGCCACTTGTTTCATTCTTCTGTCTTATCTCTTCATAATTTCAAGTGTTTTCCTAGCCTCTTGTCTCGTTCTTCTGTCTTATCTCTTCATAATTTCAAGTGTTTTCCTAGCCACTTGTTTCATTCTTCTGTCTTATCTCTTCATAATTTCAAGTGTTTTCCTAGCCACTTGTTTCATTCTTCTGTCTTATCTCTTCATAATTTCAAGTGTTTTCTAGCCACTTGTTTCATTCTTCTGTCTTATCTCTTCATAATTTCAAGTGTTTTTCTAGCCACTTGTTTCATTCTTCTGTCTTATCTCTTCATAATTTCAAGTGTTTTCCTAGCCTCTTGTTTCATTCTTCTGTCTTATCTCTTCATAATTTCAAGTGTTTTCCTAGCCTCTTGTCTCGTTCTTCTGTCTTATCTCTTCATAATTTCAAGTGTTTTCCTAGCCTCTTGTCTCGTTCTTCTGTCTTATCTCTTCATAATTTCAAGTGTTTTCCTAGCCACTTGTCTCGTTCTTCTGTCTTATCTCTTCATAATTTCAAGTGTTTTCCTAGCCACTTGTTTCATTCTTCTGTCTTATCTCTTCATAATTTCAAGTGTTTTTCTAGCCACTTGTTTCATTCTTCTGTCTTATCTCTTCATAATTTGAAGTGTTTTTCTAGCCACTTGTTTCATTCTTCTCTCTTATCTCTTCATAATTTCAAGTGTTTTCCTAGCCTCTTGTCTCGTTCTTCTGTCTTATCTCTTCATAATTTCAAGTGTTTTCCTAGCCTCTTGTCTCGTTCTTCTGTCTTATCTCTTCATAATTTCAAGTGTTTTCCTAGCCACTTGTTTCATTCTTCTGTCTTATCTCTTCATAATTTCAAGTGTTTTCCTAGCCTCTTGTCTCGTTCTTCTGTCTTATCTCTTCATAATTTCAAGTGTTTTCCTAGCCACTTGTTTCATTCTTCTGTCTTATCTCTTCATAATTTCAAGTGTTTTCCTAGACACTTGTTTCATTCTTCTGTCTTATCTCTTCATAATTTCAAGTGTTTTCTAGCCACTTGTTTCATTCTTCTGTCTTATCTCTTCATAATTTCAAGTGTTTTCTAGCCACTTGTTTCATTCTTCTGTCTTATCTCTTCATAATTTCAAGTGTTTTCCTAGCCTCTTGTCTCGTTCTTCTGTCTTATCTCTTCATAATTTCAAGTGTTTTCCTAGCCTCTTGTCTCGTTCTTCTGTCTTATCTCTTCATAATTTCAAGTGTTTTCCTAGCCTCTTGTCTCGTTCTTCTGTCTTATCTCTTCATAATTTCAAGTGTTTTCTAGCCACTTGTTTCATTCTTCTGTCTTATCTCTTCATAATTTCAAGTGTTTTTCTAGCCACTTGTTTCATTCTTCTGTCTTATCTCTTCATAATTTGAAGTGTTTTTCTAGCCACTTGTTTCATTCTTCTCTCTTATCTCTTCATAATTTCAAGTGTTTTCCTAGCCTCTTGTCTCGTTCTTCTGTCTTATCTCTTCATAATTTCAAGTGTTTTCCTAGCCTCTTGTCTCGTTCTTCTGTCTTATCTCTTCATAATTTCAAGTGTTTTCTAGCCACTTGTTTCATTCTTCTGTCTTATCTCTTCATAATTTCAAGTGTTTTCCTAGCCTCTTGTCTCGTTCTTCTGTCTTATCTCTTCATAATTTCAAGTGTTTTCCTAGCCACTTGTTTCATTCTTCTGTCTTATCTCTTCATAATTTCAAGTGTTTTCCTAGCCACTTGTTTCATTCTTCTGTCTTATCTCTTCATAATTTCAAGTGTTTTCTAGCCACTTGTTTCATTCTTCTGTCTTATCTCTTCATAATTTCAAGTGTTTTCTAGCCACTTGTTTCATTCTTCTGTCTTATCTCTTCATAATTTCAAGTGTTTTCCTAGCCTCTTGTCTCGTTCTTCTGTCTTATCTCTTCATAATTTCAAGTGTTTTCCTAGCCTCTTGTCTCGTTCTTCTGTCTTATCTCTTCATAATTTCAAGTGTTTTTCCTAGCCTCTTGTCTCGTTCTTCTGTCTTATCTCTTCATAATTTCAAGTGTTTTCTAGCCACTTGTTTCATTCTTCTGTCTTATCTCTTCATAATTTCAAGTGTTTTTCTAGCCACTTGTTTCATTCTTCTGTCTTATCTCTTCATAATTTCAAGTGTTTTCCTAGCCTCTTGTCTCGTTCTTCTGTCTTATCTCTTCATAATTTCAAGTGTTTTCCTAGCCTCTTGTCTCGTTCTTCTGTCTTATCTCTTCATAATTTCAAGTGTTTTCCTAGCCTCTTGTCTCGTTCTTCTGTCTTATCTCTTCATAATTTCAAGTGTTTTCCTAGCCACTTGTTTCATTCTTCTGTCTTATCTCTTCATAATTTCAAGTGTTTTCTATCCACTTGTTTCATTCTTCTGTCTTATATCTTCATAATTTCAAGTGCTTTCCTATCCACTTGTTTCATTCTTCTGTCTTATCTCTTCATAATTTCAAGTGTTTTCCTAGCCACTTGTTTCATTCTTCTGTCTTATCTCTTCATAATTTCAAGTGTTTTCCTAGCCACTTGTTTCATTCTTCTGTCTTATCTCTTCATAATTTCAAGTGTTTTCTAGCCACTTGTTTCATTCTTCTGTCTTATCTCTTCATAATTTCAAGTGTTTTCCTAGCCACTTGTTTCATTCTTCTGTCTTATCTCTTCATAATTTCAAGTGTTTTCTAGCCTCTTGTCTCGTTCTTCTGTCTTATCTCTTCATAATTTCAAGTGTTTTCCTAGCCACTTGTTTCATTCTTCTGTCTTATCTCTTCATAATTTCAAGTGTTTTTCTAGCCACTTGTTTCATTCTTCTGTCTTATCTCTTCATAATTTCAAGTGTTTTCTAGCCACTTGTTTCATTCTTCTGTCTTATCTCTTCATAATTTCAAGTGTTTTCCTAGCCTCTTGTCTCGTTCTTCTGTCTTATCTCTTCATAATTTCAAGTGTTTTCCTAGCCACTTGTTTCATTCTTCTGTCTTATCTCTTCATAATTTCAAGTGTTTTCCTAGCCTCTTGTCTCGTTCTTCTGTCTTATCTCTTCATAATTTCAAGTGTTTTCCTAGCCACTTGTTTCATTCTTCTGTCTTATCTCTTCATAATTTCAAGTGTTTTCTAGCCACTTGTTTCATTCTTCTGTCTTATCTCTTCATAATTTGAAGTGTTTTTCTAGCCACTTGTTTCATTCTTCTCTCTTATCTCTTCATAATTTCAAGTGTTTTCCTAGCCTCTTGTCTCGTTCTTCTGTCTTATCTCTTCATAATTTCAAGTGTTTTCCTAGCCTCTTGTCTCGTTCTTCTGTCTTATCTCTTCATAATTTCAAGTGTTTTCCTAGCCACTTGTTTCATTCTTCTGTCTTATCTCTTCATAATTTCAAGTGTTTTCCTAGCCTCTTGTTTCGTTCTTCTGTCTTATCTCTTCATAATTTCAAGTGTTTTCCTAGCCACTTGTTTCATTCTTCTGTCTTATCTCTTCATAATTTCAAGTGTTTTCCTAGCCACTTGTTTCATTCTTCTGTCTTATCTCTTCATAATTTCAAGTGTTTTCTAGCCACTTGTTTCATTCTTCTGTCTTATCTCTTCATAATTTCAAGTGTTTTTCTAGCCACTTGTTTCATTCTTCTGTCTTATCTCTTCATAATTTCAAGTGTTTTCCTAGCCTCTTGTCTCGTTCTTCTGTCTTATCTCTTCATAATTTCAAGTGTTTTCCTAGCCTCTTGTCTCGTTCTTCTGTCTTATCTCTTCATAATTTCAAGTGTTTTCCTAGCCTCTTGTCTCGTTCTTCTGTCTTATCTCTTCATAATTTCAAGTGTTTTCTAGCCACTTGTTTCATTCTTCTGTCTTATCTCTTCATAATTTCAAGTGTTTTTCTAGCCACTTGTTTCATTCTTCTGTCTTATCTCTTCATAATTTCAAGTGTTTTCCTAGCCACTTGTTTCATTCTTCTGTCTTATCTCTTCATAATTTCAAGTGTTTTCCTAGCCTCTTGTCTCGTTCTTCTGTCTTATCTCTTCATAATTTCAAGTGTTTTCCTAGCCTCTTGTCTCGTTCTTCTGTCTTATCTCTTCATAATTTCAAGTGTTTTTCTAGCCACTTGTTTCAGTCTTATCTCTTCATAATTTCAAGTGTTTTCCTAGCCTCTTGTCTCTTCTGTCTTATCTCTTCATAATTTCAAGTGTTTTCCTAGCCACTTGTTTCGTTCTTCTGTCTTATCTCTTCATAATTTCAAGTGTTTTCCTAGCCACTTGTTTCATTCTTCTGTCTTATCTCTTCATAATTTCAAGTGTTTTCCTAGCCACTTGTTTCATTCTTCTGTCTTATCTCTTCATAATTTCAAGTGTTTTCCTAGCCTCTTGTCTCGTTCTTCTGTCTTATCTCTTCATAATTTCAAGTGTTTTCCTAGCCTCTTGTCTTCGTTCTTCTGTCTTATCTCTTCATAATTTCAAGTGTTTTCCTAGCCACTTGTTTCGTTCTTCTGTCTTATCTCTTCATAATTTCAAGTGTTTTCCTAGCCTCTTGTCTCGTTCTTCTGTCTTATCTCTTCATAATTTCAAGTGTTTTCCTAGCCTCTTGTCTCGTTCTTCTGTCTTATCTCTTCATAATTTCAAGTGTTTTCTAGCCACTTGTTTCATTCTTCTGTCTTATCTCTTCATAATTTCAAGTGTTTTCCTAGCCTCTTGTCTCGTTCTTCTGTCTTATCTCTTCATAATTTCAAGTGTTTTCCTAGCCACTTGTTTCATTCTTCTGTCTTATCTCTTCATAATTTCAAGTGTTTTCCTAGCCACTTGTTTCATTCTTCTGTCTTATCTCTTCATAATTTCAAGTGTTTTCCTAGCCACTTGTTTCATTCTTCTGTCTTATCTCTTCATAATTTCAAGTGTTTTTCTAGCCACTTGTTTCATTCTTCTGTCTTATCTCTTCATAATTTCAAGTGTTTTCCTAGCCTCTTGTCTCGTTCTTCTGTCTTATCTCTTCATAATTTCAAGTGTTTTCCTAGCCTCTTGTCTCGTTCTTCTGTCTTATCTCTTCATAATTTCAAGTGTTTTCCTAGCCTCTTGTCTCGTTCTTCTGTCTTATCTCTTCATAATTTCAAGTGTTTTCCTAGCCACTTGTTTCATTCTTCTGTCTTATCTCTTCATAATTTCAAGTGTTTTCTAGCCACTTGTTTCATTCTTCTGTCTTATCTCTTCATAATTTCAAGTGTTTTCCTAGCCTCTTGTCTCGTTCTTCTGTCTTATCTCTTCATAATTTCAAGTGTTTTCCTAGCCTCTTGTCTCGTTCTTCTGTCTTATCTCTTCATAATTTCAAGTGTTTTCCTAGCCTCTTGTCTCGTTCTTCTGTCTTATCTCTTCATAATTTCAAGTGTTTTCCTAGCCACTTGTTTCATTCTTCTGTCTTATCTCTTCATAATTTCAAGTGTTTTCTATCCACTTGTTTCATTCTTCTGTCTTATATCTTCATAATTTCAAGTGCTTTCCTATCCACTTGTTTCATTCTTCTGTCTTATCTCTTCATAATTTCAAGTGTTTTCTAGCCACTTGTTTCATTCTTCTGTCTTATCTCTTCATAATTTCAAGTGTTTTCTAGCCACTTGTTTCATTCTTCTGTCTTATCTCTTCATAATTTCAAGTGTTTTCTAGCCACTTGTTTCATTCTTCTGTCTTATCTCTTCATAATTTCAAGTGTTTTCCTAGCCACTTGTTTCATTCTTCTGTCTTATCTCTTCATAATTTCAAGTGTTTTCTAGCCTCTTGTCTCATTCTTCTGTCTTATCTCTTCATAATTTCAAGTGTTTTCCTAGCCACTTGTTTCATTCTTCTGTCTTATCTCTTCATAATTTGAAGTGTTTTCTAGCCACTTGTTTCATTCTTCTGTCTTATCTCTTCATAATTTCAAGTGTTTTTCTAGCCACTTGTTTCATTCTTCTGTCTTATCTCTTCATAATTTCAAGTGTTTTCCTAGCCTCTTGTCTCGTTCTTCTGTCTTATCTCTTCATAATTTCAAGTGTTTTCCTAGCCACTTGTTTCATTCTTCTGTCTTATCTCTTCATAATTTCAAGTGTTTTCCTAGCCTCTTGTCTCGTTCTTCTGTCTTATCTCTTCATAATTTCAAGTGTTTTCCTAGCCACTTGTTTCATTCTTCTGTCTTATCTCTTCATAATTTCAAGTGTTTTCTAGCCACTTGTTTCATTCTTCTGTCTTATCTCTTCATAATTTCAAGTGTTTTTCTAGCCACTTGTTTCATTCTTCTCTCTTATCTCTTCATAATTTCAAGTGTTTTCCTAGCCTCTTGTCTCGTTCTTCTGTCTTATCTCTTCATAATTTCAAGTGTTTTCCTAGCCTCTTGTCTCTGTTCTTCTGTCTTATCTCTTCATAATTTCAAGTGTTTTCCTAGCCACTTGTTTCATTCTTCTGTCTTATCTCTTCATAATTTCAAGTGTTTTCCTAGCCTCTTGTTTCTCAGTTCTTCTGTCTTATCTCTTCATAATTTCAAGTGTTTTCCTAGCCACTTGTTTCATTCTTCTGTCTTATCTCTTCATAATTTCAAGTGTTTTCCTAGCCACTTGTTTCATTCTTCTGTCTTATCTCTTCATAATTTCAAGTGTTTTCCTAGCCACTTGTTTCATTCTTCTGTCTTATCTCTTCATAATTTCAAGTGTTTTTCTAGCCACTTGTTTCATTCTTCTGTCTTATCTCTTCATAATTTCAAGTGTTTTCCTAGCCTCTTGTCTCGTTCTTCTGTCTTATCTCTTCATAATTTCAAGTGTTTTCCTAGCCTCTTGTCTCGTTCTTCTGTCTTATCTCTTCATAATTTCAAGTGTTTTCCTAGCCTCTTGTCTCGTTCTTCTGTCTTATCTCTTCATAATTTCAAGTGTTTTCTAGCCACTTGTTTCATTCTTCTGTCTTATCTCTTCATAATTTCAAGTGTTTTTCTAGCCACTTGTTTCGTTCTTCTGTCTTATCTCTTCATAATTTCAAGTGTTTTTCTAGCCACTTGTTTCATTCTTCTGTCTTATCTCTTCATAATTTCAAGTGTTTTCCTAGCCTCTTGTCTCGTTCTTCTGTCTTATCTCTTCATAATTTCAAGTGTTTTCCTAGCCTCTTGTCTCGTTCTTCTGTCTTATCTCTTCATAATTTCAAGTGTTTTCCTAGCCACTTGTTTCATTCTTCTGTCTTATCTCTTCATAATTTCAAGTGTTTTCCTAGCCTCTTGTCTCGTTCTTCTGTCTTATCTCTTCATAATTTCAAGTGTTTTCCTAGCCACTTGTTTCATTCTTCTGTCTTATCTCTTCATAATTTCAAGTGTTTTCCTAGCCACTTGTTTCATTCTTCTGTCTTATCTCTTCATAATTTCAAGTGTTTTCTAGCCACTTGTTTCATTCTTCTGTCTTATCTCTTCATAATTTCAAGTGTTTTCTAGCCACTTGTTTCATTCTTCTGTCTTATCTCTTCATAATTTCAAGTGTTTTCCTAGCCTCTTGTCTCGTTCTTCTGTCTTATCTCTTCATAATTTCAAGTGTTTTCCTAGCCTCTTGTCTCGTTCTTCTGTCTTATCTCTTCATAATTTCAAGTGTTTTCCTAGCCTCTTGTCTCGTTCTTCTGTCTTATCTCTTCATAATTTCAAGTGTTTTCCTAGCCACTTGTTTCATTCTTCTGTCTTATCTCTTCATAATTTCAAGTGTTTTTCTAGCCACTTGTTTCATTCTTCTGTCTTATCTCTTCATAATTTCAAGTGTTTTCTAGCCTCTTGTCTTTTTCGTTCTTCTGTCTTATCTCTTCATAATTTCAAGTGTTTTCCTAGCCTCTTGTCTCATTCTTCTGTCTTATCTCTTCATAATTTCAAGTGTTTTCCTAGCCTCTTGTCTCGTTCTTCTGTCTTATCTCTTCATAATTTCAAGTGTTTTCCTAGCCACTTGTTTCATTCTTCTGTCTTATCTCTTCATAATTTCAAGTGTTTTCTAGCCACTTGTTTCATTCTTCTGTCTTATCTCTTCATAATTTCAAGTGTTTTCCTAGCCACTTGTTTCGTTCTTCTGTCTTATCTCTTCATAATTTCAGTGTTTTTCCTAGCCACTTGTTTTATTCTTCTGTCTTATCTCTTCATAATTTCAAGTGTTTTCCTAGCCACTTGTTTCATTCTTCTGTCTTATCTCTTCATAATTTCAAGTGTTTTCTAGCCACTTGTTTCATTCTTCTGTCTTATCTCTTCATAATTTCAAGTGTTTTTCTAGCCACTTGTTTCATTCTTCTGTCTTATCTCTTCATAATTTCAAGTGTTTTCCTAGCCTCTTGTCTCGTTCTTCTGTCTTATCTCTTCATAATTTCAAGTGTTTTCCTAGCCTCTTGTCTCGTTCTTCTGTCTTATCTCTTCATAATTTCAAGTGTTTTTCTAGCCACTTGTTTCATTCTTCTGTCTTATCTCTTCATAATTTCAAGTGTTTTCCTAGCCTCTTGTTTCGTTCTTCTGTCTTATCTCTTCATAATTTCAAGTGTTTTCCTAGCCACTTGTTTCATTCTTCTGTCTTATCTCTTCATAATTTCAAGTGTTTTCCTAGCCACTTGTTTCATTCTTCTGTCTTATCTCTTCATAATTTCAAGTGTTTTCTAGCCACTTGTTTCATTCTTCTGTCTTATCTCTTCATAATTTCAAGTGTTTTTCTAGCCACTTGTTTCATTCTTCTGTCTTATCTCTTCATAATTTCAAGTGTTTTCCTAGCCTCTTGTTTCGTTCTTCTGTCTTATCTCTTCATAATTTCAAGTGTTTTCCTAGCCTCTTGTCTCGTTCTTCTGTCTTATCTCTTCATAATTTCAAGTGTTTTTCCTAGCCTCTTGTCTCGTTCTTCTGTCTTATCTCTTCATAATTTCAAGTGTTTTCTAGCCACTTGTTTCATTCTTCTGTCTTATCTCTTCATAATTTCAAGTGTTTTTCTAGCCACTTGTTTCATTCTTCTGTCTTATCTCTTCATAATTTCAAGTGTTTTCCTAGCCTCTTGTCTCGTTCTTCTGTCTTATCTCTTCATAATTTCAAGTGTTTTCCTAGCCTCTTGTCTCGTTCTTCTGTCTTATCTCTTCATAATTTCAAGTGTTTTCCTAGCCTCTTGTCTCGTTCTTCTGTCTTATCTCTTCATAATTTCAAGTGTTTTCCTAGCCACTTGTTTCATTCTTCTGTCTTATCTCTTCATAATTTCAAGTGTTTTCTAGCCACTTGTTTCATTCTTCTGTCTTATATCTTCATAATTTCAAGTGCTTTCCTATCCACTTGTTTCATTCTTCTGTCTTATCTCTTCATAATTTCAAGTGTTTTCTAGCCACTTGTTTCATTCTTCTGTCTTATCTCTTCATAATTTGAAGTGTTTTTCTAGCCACTTGTTTCATTCTTCTGTCTTATCTCTTCATAATTTCAAGTGTTTTCTAGCCACTTGTTTCATTCTTCTGTCTTATCTCTTCATAATTTCAAGTGTTTTCCTAGCCACTTGTTTCATTCTTCTGTCTTATCTCTTCATAATTTCAAGTGTTTTTCTAGCCTCTTGTCTCGTTCTTCTGTCTTATCTCTTCATAATTTCAAGTGTTTTCCTAGCCACTTGTTTCATTCTTCTGTCTTATCTCTTCATAATTTGAGTGTTTTCTAGCCACTTGTTTCATTCTTCTGTCTTATCTCTTCATAATTTCAAGTGTTTTTCTAGCCACTTGTTTCATTCTTCTGTCTTATCTCTTCATAATTTCAAGTGTTTTCCTAGCCTCTTGTCTCGTTCTTCTGTCTTATCTCTTCATAATTTCAAGTGTTTTCCTAGCCACTTGTTTCATTCTTCTGTCTTATCTCTTCATAATTTCAAGTGTTTTCCTAGCCTCTTGTCTCGTTCTTCTGTCTTATCTCTTCATAATTTCAAGTGTTTTCCCTAGCCACTTGTTTCATTCTTCTGTCTTATCTCTTCATAATTTCAAGTGTTTTCTAGCCACTTGTTTCATTCTTCTGTCTTATCTCTTCATAATTTCAAGTGTTTTTCTAGCCACTTGTTTCATTCTTCTCTCTTATCTCTTCATAATTTCAAGTGTTTTCCTAGCCTCTTGTCTCGTTCTTCTGTCTTATCTCTTCATAATTTCAAGTGTTTTCCTAGCCTCTTGTCTCGTTCTTCTGTCTTATCTCTTCATAATTTCAAGTGTTTTCCTAGCCACTTGTTTCATTCTTCTGTCTTATCTCTTCATAATTTCAAGTGTTTTCCTAGCCTCTTGTCTCGTTCTTCTGTCTTATCTCTTCATAATTTCAAGTGTTTTCCTAGCCACTTGTTTCATTCTTCTGTCTTATCTCTTCATAATTTCAAGTGTTTTCCTAGCCACTTGTTTCATTCTTCTGTCTTATCTCTTCATAATTTCAAGTGTTTTTCTAGCCACTTGTTTCATTCTTCTGTCTTATCTCTTCATAATTTCAAGTGTTTTCTAGCCACTTGTTTCATTCTTCTGTCTTATCTCTTCATAATTTCAAGTGTTTTCCTAGCCTCTTGTCTCGTTCTTCTGTCTTATCTCTTCATAATTTCAAGTGTTTTCCTAGCCTCTTGTCTCGTTCTTCTGTCTTATCTCTTCATAATTTCAAGTGTTTTCCTAGCCTCTTGTCTCGTTCTTCTGTCTTATCTCTTCATAATTTCAAGTGTTTTCTAGCCACTTGTTTCATTCTTCTGTCTTATCTCTTCATAATTTCAAGTGTTTTCCTAGCCTCTTGTCTCGTTCTTCTGTCTTATCTCTTCATAATTTCAAGTGTTTTCCTAGCCACTTGTTTCGTTCTTCTGTCTTATCTCTTCATAATTTCAAGTGTTTTCCTAGCCACTTGTTTCGTTCTTCTGTCTTATCTCTTCATAATTTCAAGTGTTTTCCTAGCCTCTTGTTTCGTTCTTCTTCTGTCTTATCTCTTCATAATTTCAAGTGTTTTCCTAGCCACTTGTTTTATTCTTCTGTCTTATCTCTTCATAATTTCAAGTGTTTTCCTAGCCTCTTGTCTCGTTCTTCTGTCTTATCTCTTCATAATTTCAAGTGTTTTCTAGCCACTTGTTTCATTCTTCTGTCTTATCTCTTCATAATTTCAAGTGTTTTTCTAGCCACTTGTTTCATTCTTCTGTCTTATCTCTTCATAATTTGAAGTGTTTTTCTAGCCACTTGTTTCATTCTTCTCTCTTATCTCTTCATAATTTCAAGTGTTTTCCTAGCCTCTTGTCTCGTTCTTCTGTCTTATCTCTTCATAATTTCAAGTGTTTTCCTAGCCTCTTGTCTCGTTCTTCTGTCTTATCTCTTCATAATTTCAAGTGTTTTTCTAGCCACTTGTTTCATTCTTCTGTCTTATCTCTTCATAATTTCAAGTGTTTTCCTAGCCTCTTGTCTCGTTCTTCTGTCTTATCTCTTCATAATTTCAAGTGTTTTCCTAGCCACTTGTTTCATTCTTCTGTCTTATCTCTTCATAATTTCAAGTGTTTTCCTAGCCACTTGTTTCATTCTTCTGTCTTATCTCTTCATAATTTCAAGTGTTTTCTAGCCACTTGTTTCATTCTTCTGTCTTATCTCTTCATAATTTCAAGTGTTTTTCTAGCCACTTGTTTCATTCTTCTGTCTTATCTCTTCATAATTTCAAGTGTTTTCCTAGCCTCTTGTCTCGTTCTTCTGTCTTATCTCTTCATAATTTCAAGTGTTTTCCTAGCCTCTTGTCTCGTTCTTCTGTCTTATCTCTTCATAATTTCAAGTGTTTTCCTAGCCTCTTGTCTCGTTCTTCTGTCTTATCTCTTCATAATTTCAAGTGTTTTCTAGCCACTTGTTTCATTCTTCTGTCTTATCTCTTCATAATTTGAAGTGTTTTTCTAGCCACTTGTTTCATTCTTCTGTCTTATCTCTTCATAATTTCAAGTGTTTTCCTAGCCTCTTGTCTCGTTCTTCTGTCTTATCTCTTCATAATTTCAAGTGTTTTCCTAGCCTCATGTCTCGTTCTTCTGTCTTATCTCTTCATAATTTCAAGTGTTTTCCTAGCCTCTTGTCTCGTTCTTCTGTCTTATCTCTTCATAATTTCAAGTGTTTTCCTAGCCACTTGTTTCATTCTTCTGTCTTATCTCTTCATAATTTCAAGTGTTTTCTATCCACTTGTTTCATTCTTCTGTCTTATATCTTCATAATTTCAAGTGCTTTCCTATCCACTTGTTTCATTCTTCTGTCTTATCTCTTCATAATTTCAAGTGTTTTCTAGCCACTTGTTTCATTCTTCTGTCTTATCTCTTCATAATTTGAAGTGTTTTTCTAGCCACTTGTTTCATTCTTATGTCTTATCTCTTCATAATTTCAAGTGTTTTCTAGCCACTTGTTTCATTCTTCTGTCTTATCTCTTCATAATTTCAAGTGTTTTCCTAGCCACTTGTTTCATTCTTCTGTCTTATCTCTTCATAATTTCAAGTGTTTTCTAGCCTCTTGTCTCGTTCTTCTGTCTTATCTCTTCATAATTTCAAGTGTTTTCCTAGCCACTTGTTTCATTCTTCTGTCTTATCTCTTCATAATTTAAGTGTTTTCTAGCCACTTGTTTCATTCTTCTGTCTTATCTCTTCATAATTTCAAGTGTTTTTCTAGCCACTTGTTTCATTCTTCTGTCTTATCTCTTCATAATTTCAAGTGTTTTCCTAGCCTCTTGTCTCGTTCTTCTGTCTTATCTCTTCATAATTTCAAGTGTTTTCCTAGCCACTTGTTTCATTCTTCTGTCTTATCTCTTCATAATTTCAAGTGTTTTCCTAGCCTCTTGTCTCGTTCTTCTGTCTTATCTCTTCATAATTTCAAGTGTTTTTCTAGCCACTTGTTTCATTCTTCTGTCTTATCTCTTCATAATTTCAAGTGTTTTCCTAGCCTCTTGTCTCTGTTCTTCTGTCTTATCTCTTCATAATTTCAAGTGTTTTCCTAGCCACTTGTTTCATTCTTCTGTCTTATCTCTTCATAATTTCAAGTGTTTTCCTAGCCACTTGTTTCATTCTTCTGTCTTATCTCTTCATAATTTCAAGTGTTTTCTAGCCACTTGTTTCATTCTTCTGTCTTATCTCTTCATAATTTCAAGTGTTTTCTAGCCACTTGTTTCATTCTTCTGTCTTATCTCTTCATAATTTCAAGTGTTTTCCTAGCCTCTTGTCTCGTTCTTCTGTCTTATCTCTTCATAATTTCAAGTGTTTTCCTAGCCTCTTGTCTCGTTCTTCTGTCTTATCTCTTCATAATTTCAAGTGTTTTCCTAGCCTCTTGTCTCGTTCTTCTGTCTTATCTCTTCATAATTTCAAGTGTTTTCTAGCCACTTGTTTCATTCTTCTGTCTTATCTCTTCATAATTTCAAGTGTTTTCTAGCCACTTGTTTCATTCTTCTGTCTTATCTCTTCATAATTTCAAGTGTTTTCCTAGCCTCTTGTCTCGTTCTTCTGTCTTATCTCTTCATAATTTCAAGTGTTTTCCTAGCCTCTTGTCTCGTTCTTCTGTCTTATCTCTTCATAATTTCAAGTGTTTTCCTAGCCTCTTGTCTCTGTTCTTCTGTCTTATCTCTTCATAATTTCAAGTGTTTTCCTAGCCACTTGTTTCATTCTTCTGTCTTATCTCTTCATAATTTCAAGTGTTTTCTAGCCACTTGTTTCATTCTTCTGTCTTATCTCTTCATAATTTCAAGTGTTTTCTAGCCACTTGTTTCATTCTTCTGTCTTATCTCTTCATAATTTCAAGTGTTTTCCTAGCCTCTTGTCTCATTCTTCTGTCTTATCTCTTCATAATTTCAAGTGTTTTCCTAGCCACTTGTTTCATTCTTCTGTCTTATCTCTTCATAATTTCAAGTGTTTTCCTAGCCACTTGTTTCATTCTTCTGTCTTATCTCTTCATAATTTCAAGTGTTTTCCTAGCCTCTTGTCTCGTTCTTCTGTCTTATCTCTTCATAATTTCAAGTGTTTTCCTAGCCACTTGTTTCATTCTTCTGTCTTATCTCTTCATAATTTCAAGTGTTTTCCTAGCCTCTTGTCTCGTTCTTCTGTCTTATCTCTTCATAATTTCAAGTGTTTTCTAGCCACTTGTTTCATTCTTCTGTCTTATCTCTTCATAATTTGAAGTGTTTTTCTAGCCACTTGTTTCATTCTTCTCTCTTATCTCTTCATAATTTCAAGTGTTTCCCTAGCCTCTTGTCTCGTTCTTCTGTCTTATCTCTTCATAATTTCAAGTGTTTTCCTAGCCTCTTGTCTCGTTCTTCTGTCTTATCTCTTCATAATTTCAAGTGTTTTTCTAGCCACTTGTTTCATTCTTCTGTCTTATCTCTTCATAATTTCAAGTGTTTTCCTAGCCTCTTGTCTCTGTTCTTCTGTCTTATCTCTTCATAATTTCAAGTGTTTTCCTAGCCACTTGTTTCATTCTTCTGTCTTATCTCTTCATAATTTCAAGTGTTTTCCTAGCCACTTGTTTCATTCTTCTGTCTTATCTCTTCATAATTTCAAGTGTTTTCTAGCCACTTGTTTCATTCTTCTGTCTTATCTCTTCATAATTTCAAGTGTTTTCTAGCCACTTGTTTCATTCTTCTGTCTTATCTCTTCATAATTTCAAGTGTTTTCCTAGCCTCTTGTCTCGTTCTTCTGTCTTATCTCTTCATAATTTCAAGTGTTTTCCTAGCCTCTTGTCTCGTTCTTCTGTCTTATCTCTTCATAATTTCAAGTGTTTTCCTAGCCTCTTGTCTCGTTCTTCTGTCTTATCTCTTCATAATTTCAAGTGTTTTCCTAGCCACTTGTTTCATTCTTCTGTCTTATCTCTTCATAATTTAAGTGTTTTTTCTAGCCACTTGTTTCATTCTTCTGTCTTATCTCTTCATAATTTCAAGTGTTTTCCTAGCCTCTTGTCTCGTTCTTCTGTCTTATCTCTTCATAATTTCAAGTGTTTTCCCTAGCCTCTTGTCTCGTTCTTCTGTCTTATCTCTTCATAATTTCAAGTGTTTTCCTAGCCTCTTGTCTCTGTTCTTCTGTCTTATCTCTTCATAATTTCAAGTGTTTTCCTAGCCACTTGTTTCATTCTTCTGTCTTATCTCTTCATAATTTCAAGTGTTTTTCTATCCACTTGTTTCATTCTTCTGTCTTATATCTTCATAATTTCAAGTGCTTTCCTATCCACTTGTTTCATTCTTCTGTCTTATCTCTTCATAATTTCAAGTGTTTTCTAGCCACTTGTTTCATTTTTCTGTCTTATCTCTTCATAATTTGAGTGTTTTTCTAGCCACTTGTTTCATTCTTCTGTCTTATCTCTTCATAATTTCAAGTGTTTTCTAGCCACTTGTTTCATTCTTCTGTCTTATCTCTTCATAATTTCAAGTGTTTTCCTAGCCACTTGTTTCATTCTTCTGTCTTATCTCTTCATAATTTCAAGTGTTTTCTAGCCTCTTGTCTCGTTCTTCTGTCTTATCTCTTCATAATTTCAAGTGTTTTCCTAGCCACTTGTTTCCATTCTTCTGTCTTATCTCTTCATAATTTAGTGTTTTCTAGCCACTTGTTTCATTCTTCTGTCTTATCTCTTCATAATTTCAAGTGTTTTCTAGCCACTTGTTTCATTCTTCTGTCTTATCTCTTCATAATTTCAAGTGTTTTCCTAGCCTCTTGTCTCGTTCTTCTGTCTTATCTCTTCATAATTTCAAGTGTTTTCCTAGCCACTTGTTTCATTCTTCTGTCTTATCTCTTCATAATTTCAAGTGTTTTCCTAGCCTCTTGTCTCGTTCTTCTGTCTTATCTCTTCATAATTTCAAGTGTTTTTCTAGCCACTTGTTTCATTCTTCTGTCTTATCTCTTCATAATTTCAAGTGTTTTCCTAGCCTCTTGTCTCGTTCTTCTGTCTTATCTCTTCATAATTTCAAGTGTTTTCCTAGCCACTTGTTTCATTCTTCTGTCTTATCTCTTCATAATTTCAAGTGTTTTCCTAGCCACTTGTTTCATTCTTCTGTCTTATCTCTTCATAATTTCAAGTGTTTTCTAGCCACTTGTTTCATTCTTCTGTCTTATCTCTTCATAATTTCAAGTGTTTTTCTAGCCACTTGTTTCATTCTTCTGTCTTATCTCTTCATAATTTCAAGTGTTTTCCTAGCCTCTTGTCTCGTTCTTCTGTCTTATCTCTTCATAATTTCAAGTGTTTTCCTAGCCTCTTGTCTCGTTCTTCTGTCTTATCTCTTCATAATTTCAAGTGTTTTCCTAGCCTCTTGTCTCTGTTCTTCTGTCTTATCTCTTCATAATTTCAAGTGTTTTCTAGCCACTTGTTTCATTCTTCTGTCTTATCTCTTCATAATTTGTAGTGTTTTAGCCACTTGTTTCATTCTTCTGTCTTATCTCTTCATAATTTCAAGTGTTTTCCTAGCCTCTTGTCTCTGTTCTTCTGTCTTATCTCTTCATAATTTCAAGTGTTTTCCTAGCCTCTTGTCTCTTGTTCTTCTGTGTCTTATCTCTTCATAATTTCTGTGGTTTTCCCTAGCCTCTTGTCTCGTTCTTCTGTCTTATCTCTTCATAATTTCAAGTGTTTTCCTAGCCACTTGTTTCATTCTTCTGTCTTATCTCTTCATAATTTCAAGTGTTTTCTATCCACTTGTTTCATTCTTCTGTCTTATATCTTCATAATTTCAAGTGCTTTCCTATCCACTTGTTTCATTCTTCTGTCTTATCTCTTCATAATTTCAAGTGTTTTCTAGCCACTTGTTTCATTCTTCTGTCTTATCTCTTCATAATTTGAAGTGTTTTTCTAGCCACTTGTTTCATTCTTATGTCTTATCTCTTCATAATTTCAAGTGTTTTCTAGCCACTTGTTTCATTCTTCTGTCTTATCTCTTCATAATTTCAAGTGTTTTCCTAGCCACTTGTTTCATTCTTCTGTCTTATCTCTTCATAATTTCAAGTGTTTTTCTAGCCTCTTGTCTCGTTCTTCTGTCTTATCTCTTCATAATTTCAAGTGTTTTCCTAGCCACTTGTTTCATTCTTCTGTCTTATCTCTTCATAATTTGAAGTGTTTTCTAGCCACTTGTTTCATTCTTCTGTCTTATCTCTTCATAATTTCAAGTGTTTTTCTAGCCACTTGTTTCATTCTTCTGTCTTATCTCTTCATAATTTCAAGTGTTTTCCTAGCCTCTTGTCTCTGTTCTTCTGTCTTATCTCTTCATAATTTCAAGTGTTTTTCTAGCCACTTGTTTCATTCTTCTGTCTTATCTCTTCATAATTTCAAGTGTTTTCCTAGCCTCTTGTCTCGTTCTTCTGTCTTATCTCTTCATAATTTCAAGTGTTTTCCTAGCCACTTGTTTCATTCTTCTGTCTTATCTCTTCATAATTTCAAGTGTTTTCTAGCCACTTGTTTTATTCTTCTGTCTTATCTCTTCATAATTTAGTGTTTTTCTAGCCACTTGTTTCTATTCTTCTGTCTTATCTCTTCATAATTTCAAGTGTTTTCCTAGCTACTTTCTTTCATTCTTCTGTCTTATCTCTTCATAATTTCAAGTGTTTTCTAGCCACTTGTTTCATTCTTCTGTCTTATCTCTTCATAATTTGAAATGTTTTTCTAGCCACTTGTTTCATTCTTCTGTCTTATCTCTTCATAATTTGAAGTGTTTTTCTAGCCACTTGTTTCATTCTTCTGTCTTATCTCTTCATAATTTCAAGTGTTTTCCTAGCCTCTTGTCTCGTTCTTCTGTCTTATCTCTTCATAATTTCAAGTGTTTTCCTAGCCACTTGTTTCATTCTTCTGTCTTATCTCTTCATAATTTCAAGTGTTTTCTAGCCACTTGTTTCATTCTTCTGTCTTATCTCTTCATAATTTCAAGTGTTTTCCTAGCCTCTTGTCTCGTTCTTCTGTCTTATCTCTTCATAATTTCAAGTGTTTTCTAGCCACTTGTTTCATTCTTCTGTCTTATCTCTTCATAATTTGAAGTGTTTTTCTAGCCACTTGTTTCATTCTTCTGTCTTATCTCTTCATAATTTCAAGTGTTTTCTAGCCACTTGTTTCATTCTTCTGTCTTATCTCTTCATAATTTCAAGTGTTTTCTAGCCACTTGTTTCATTCTTCTGTCTTATCTCTTCATAATTTCAAGTGTTTTCCTAGCCTCTTGTCTTTTCTTCTGTCTTATCTCTTCATAATTTCAAGTGTTTTCCTAGCCTCTTGTCTCTGTTCTTCTGTCTTATCTCTTCATAATTTCAAGTGTCTTCCTAGCCTCTTGTCCTGTTCTTCTGTCTTATCTCTTCATAATTTCAAGTGTTTTCCCTAGCCACTTGTCTCTTTCTTCTGTCTTATCTCTTCATAATTTCAAGTGTTTTCCTAGCCACTTGTCTCTTTCTTCTGTCTTATCTCTTCATAATTTAAAGTGTTTTCCTAGCCACTTGTCTCGTTCTTCTGTCTTATCTCTTCATAATTTCAAGTGTTTTCCTAGCCTCTTGTCTCTGTTCTTCTGTCTTATCTCTTCATAATTTCAAGTGTTTTCCTAGCCACTTGTTTCATTCTTCTGTCTTATCTCTTCATAATTTCAAGTGTTTTCTAGCCACTTGTTTCATTCTTCTGTCTTATCTCTTCATAATTTCAAGTGTTTTCTAGCCTCTTGTCCCGTTCTTGTCTTATCTCTTCATAATTTCAAGTGTTTTCCTAGGCCTCTTGTCTCTGTTCTTCTGTCTTATCTCTTCATAATTTCTGCGTTTTCCCTAGCCTCTTGTCTCTGTTCTTCTGTCTTATCTCTTCATAATTTCAAGTGTTTTCCTAGCCTCTTGTCTCTGTTCTTCTGTCTTATCTCTTCATAATTTCAAGTGTTTTCCTAGCCTCTTGTCTCGTTCTTCTGTCTTATCTCTTCATAATTTCAAGTGTTTTCTAGCCACTTGTTTCATTCTTCTGTCTTATCTCTTCATAATTTGAAGTGTTTTTCTAGCCACTTGTTTCATTCTTCTGTCTTATCTCTTCATAATTTCAAGTGTTTTCTAGCCACTTGTTTCATTCTTCTGTCTTATCTCTTCATAATTTCAAGTGTTTTCCTAGCCACTTGTTTCATTCTTCTGTCTTATCTCTTCATAATTTCAAGTGTTTTTCTAGCCTCTTGTCTCTGTTCTTCTGTCTTATCTCTTCATAATTTCAAGTGTTTTCCTAGCCACTTGTTTCATTCTTCTGTCTTATCTCTTCATAATTTAGTGTTTTCTAGCCACTTGTTTCATTCTTCTGTCTTATCTCTTCATAATTTCAAGTGTTTTTCTAGCCACTTGTTTCATTCTTCTGTCTTATCTCTTCATAATTTCAAGTGTTTTCCTTTTTATCTCTTCATAATTTCAAGTGTTTTCCTAGCCACTTGTTTCATTCTTCTGTCTTATCTCTTCATAATTTCAAGTGTTTTCCTAGCCTCTTGTCTCGTTCTTCTGTCTTATCTCTTCATAATTTCAAGTGTTTTCCTAGCCACTTGTTTCATTCTTCTGTCTTATCTCTTCATAATTTCAAGTGTTTTCTAGCCACTTGTTTCATTCTTCTGTCTTATCTCTTCATAATTTGAAGTGTTTTTCTAGCCACTTGTTTCATTCTTCTGTCTTATCTCTTCATAATTTCAAGTGTTTTCTAGCCACTTGTTTCATTCTTCTGTCTTATCTCTTCATAATTTCAAGTGTTTTCCTAGCCACTTGTTTCATTCTTCTGTCTTATCTCTTCATAATTTCAAGTGTTTTCCTAGCCTCTTGTCTCGTTCTTCTGTCTTATCTCTTCATAATTTCAAGTGTTTTCCTAGCCACTTGTTTCATTCTTCTGTCTTATCTCTTCATAATTTGAAGTGTTTTCTAGCCACTTGTTTCATTCTTCTGTCTTATCTCTTCATAATTTCAAGTGTTTTTCTAGCCACTTGTTTCATTCTTCTGTCTTATCTCTTCATAATTTAGTGTTTTTCTAGCCACTTGTTTCATTCTTCTGTCTTATCTCTTCATAATTTCAAGTGTTTTCCTAGCCTCTTGTCTCTGTTCTTCTGTCTTATCTCTTCATAATTTCAAGTGTTTTCCTAGCCACTTGTTTCCTTTCTTCTGTCTTATCTCTTCATAATTTCAAGTGTTTTCTAGCCACTTGTTTCATTCTTCTGTCTTATCTCTTCATAATTTCAAGTGTTTTCCTTGCCTCTTGTCTCGTTCTTCTGTCTTATCTCTTCATAATTTCAAGTGTTTTCTAGCCACTTGTTTCATTCTTCTGTCTTATCTCTTCATAATTTCAGTGTTTTTTCTAGCCACTTGTTTCATTCTTCTGTCTTATCTCTTCATAATTTCAAGTGTTTTCTAGCCACTTGTTTCATTCTTCTGTCTTATCTCTTCATAATTTCAAGTGTTTTCTAGCCACTTGTTTCATTCTTCTGTCTTATCTCTTCATAATTTCAAGTGTTTTCCTAGCCTCTTGTCTTTTCTTCTGTCTTATCTCTTCATAATTTCAAGTGTTTTCCTAGCCTCTTGTCTCTGTTCTTCTTCTGTCTTATCTCTTCATAATTTCAAGTGTTTTCCTAGCCTCTTGTCCCGTTCTTCTGTCTTATCTCTTCATAATTTCAAGTGTTTTCCTAGCCACTTGTCTCTTTCTTCTGTCTTATCTCTTCATAATTTCAAGTGTTTTCCTAGCCACTTGTCTCTTTCTTCTGTCTTATCTCTTCATAATTTAAAGTGTTTTCCTAGCCACTTGTCTCTTTCTTCTGTCTTATCTCTTCATAATTTCAAGTGTTTTCCTAGCCACTTGTCTCTTTCTTCTGTCTTATCTCTTCATAATTTCAAGTGTTTTCCTAGCCACTTGTCTCTTTCTTCTGTCTTATCTCTTCATAATTTCAAGTGTTTTCCTAGCCACTTGTCTCGTTCTTCTGTCTTATTTCTTCATAATTTCAAGTGTTTTCCTAGCCTCTTGTCTCGTTCTTCTGTCTTATCTCTTCATAATTTCAAGTGTTTTCCTAGCCACTTGTTTCATTCTTCTGTCTTATCTCTTCATAATTTCAAGTGTTTTCTAGCCACTTGTTTCATTCTTCTGTCTTATCTCTTCATAATTTCAAGTGTTTTCCTAGCCTCTTGTCTCGTTCTTCTGTCTTATCTCTTCATAATTTCAAGTGTTTTTCTAGCCACTTGTTTCATTCTTCTGTCTTATCTCTTCATAATTTCAAGTGTTTTCCTAGCCTCTTGTCCCGTTCTTGTCTTATCTCTTCATAATTTCAAGTGTTTTCCTAGCCTCTTGTCCCGTTCTTGTCTTATATCTTCATAATTTCAAGTGTTTTCTAGCCACTTGTTTCATTCTTCTGTCTTATCTCTTCATAATTTCAAGTGTTTTCTAGCCTCTTGTCCCGTTCTTGTCTTATCTCTTCATAATTTCAAGTGTTTTCTAGCCACTTGTTTCATTCTTCTGTCTTATCTCTTCATAATTTCAAGTGTTTTCTAGCCACTTGTTTCATTCTTCTGTCTTATCTCTTCATAATTTCAAGTGTTTTCTAGCCACTTGTTTCATTCTTCTGTCTTATCTCTTCATAATTTCAAGTGTTTTCCTAGCCACTTGTCTCGTTCTTCTGTCTTATTTCTTCATAATTTCTAGTGTTTTCCTAGCCTCTTGTCTCGTTCTTCTGTCTTATCTCTTCATAATTTCAAGTGTTTTCCTAGCCACTTGTTTCATTCTTCTGTCTTATCTCTTCATAATTTCTGTGTTTTCCTAGCCTCTTGTCTCGTTCTTCTGTCTTATCTCTTCATAATTTCAAGTGTTTTTCTAGCCACTTGTTTCATTCTTCTGTCTTATCTCTTCATAATTTCAAGTGTTTTCCTAGCCTCTTGTCCCGTTCTTGTCTTATCTCTTCATAATTTCTGTTTTCCTAGCCTCTTGTCCTGTTCTTGTCTTATCTCTTCATACTTTCAAGTGTTTTCTAGCCACTTGTTTCTATTCTTCTGTCTTATCTCTTCATAATTTCAAGTGTTTTCTAGCCTCTTGTCCCGTTCTTGTCTTATCTCTTCATAATTTCAAGTGTTTTCTAGCCACTTGTTTCATTCTTCTGTCTTATCTCTTCATAATTTCAAGTGTTTTCCTAGCCTCTTGTCCCGTTCTTGTCTTATCTCTTCATAATTTCAAGTGTTTTCCTAGCCTCTTGTCTCGTTCTTCTGTCTTATCTCTTCATAATTTCAAGTGTTTTTCTAGCCACTTGTTTCATTCTTCTGTCTTATCTCTTCATAATTTCAAGTGTTTTCCTAGCCTCTTGTCCCGTTCTTGTCTTATCTCTTCATAATTTCAAGTGTTTTCCTAGCCTCTTGTCCCGTTCTTGTCTTATATCTTCATAATTTCAAGTGTTTTCTAGCCACTTGTTTCATTCTTCTGTCTTATCTCTTCATAATTTCAAGTGTTTTCTAGCCTCTTGTCCCGTTCTTGTCTTATCTCTTCATAATTTCAAGTGTTTTTAGCCACTTGTTTCCTATTCTTCTGTCTTATCTCTTCATAATTTCAAGTGTTTTCTAGCCACTTGTTTCATTCTTCTGTCTTATCTCTTCATAATTTCAAGTGTTTTCTAGCCACTTGTTTCATTCTTCTGTCTTATCTCTTCATAATTTCAAGTGTTTTCCTAGCCTCTTGTCTTTTCTTCTGTCTTATCTCTTCATAATTTCAAGTGTTTTCCTAGCCTCTTGTTTCATTCTTCTGTCTTATCTCTTCATAATTTCAAGTGTTTTCCTAGCCTCTTGTCCCGTTCTTGTCTTATCTCTTCATAATTTCAAGTGTTTTCCTAGCCTCTTGTCTCGTTCTTCTGTTTTATCTCATCTTTCTTTCTTTCACTACAATGTTATTCTTCGTCTTCTTCTTTCTTTCATCCTTTTAAATTTGTTAATTTTTGTATTATTTTTATTTTCTGTCTCTTTATCTTAACTTCTTTTAACTTTCTGTTAATTTTCCCGTAGTTTTCAAAAACTTTATGATTTTTTTAAATACAATATGGTTTTTCTCCTAAATTTCACGAATAATCGAGTCAAGTCTGAATACTCAGAAACTTTAAGCGTCTGAGTTCATCATTACGTCATGCCAAAACACATCCTAGCATAAAATAATAAAACGTCTAAATTAAAATATAAAAAATGGAGATGATGCAAATATTTTAAGATTGGTAAGATTGTGGTTCACTGAAAAATGGATAAACTGGTTAAAATGAATGGTACCTAAATGTTGTTCAGCATAGGGATAATTAACAAACCGTAATTTCCCAGTACAGAAGAAACTTTCAAACGTGTCTATCCTGTGGATTAAGTTTGAAACAGGTGATAGTTTCTATTATGACACTACAGAAGGCTGCTCCATGTACAATAGCTTTGTCCTCTGATAAGGCAGGAAATGTAAGTATAAAAGAGTGAAAACGTTTGAAAGGTTTGTATATTGTTATTATGTAAAACTGTTTTGTGAATTTGGCGGATAGGTGTCGTTGTTAAGTCGATAACTTGATATTTTTGTTGATAAATATGAAGTCACACAATGGAATATCTGTGGTTTTCCAACTGCAGGATCGAAACTTGATTTGTAGCGTTGTAGGTTCCCAAACTTCAGTGAGCCGCTTTAGGAGTGATTTCGTATATGAACATTGATTAAAGTGCTAGGCCTCGTATGTTCTTCAATGTGTAAATCGGAATAATATAAAATATTTTCGAGTCTTACGCTATATACACAACTTAGAAGTATGTAATAATAATAAGGTAATAAGGTTTACTTCTAATGTTGAAATTTGTTACCTGGAGAGTTGTAGATTTTCATGATGTTAAGATAGGCCTAGAAAATTCTAATTTGACGTGATCTCCTACATTCGAAGATAGTTATGAAAACAAGATAGTTGCGAATATTGTAGTTTTTGAAGACAGTAAACTTGAATGGTCAGTGCTGTGTTAGCAATAGCACTTTTTATGAAAGCTGACTTTACGTTAATTTTAGTTTTGTTCCAGAAGTTTGAACATCATTTGTAGCATATATTTATAATAATTTACGACAGTGTTCAAAGGTTAAGTTAGAAGATGAGATGGTGCTTACGTCACGTTTCCCAAGATAATGTAATATAATCCACCAGCGAAAGTATACCGTTACAATATATTGTAGATTAATTAGTACAGTATCATTGTATCAGCTGATAAAAGTCACTGTTTTGCCATTAGCGACAATTACTTTCATAAAAGTACTGTTGTAAGTTATATTTTTAATTTTGTAATTTGTTTTTTCGATAGAGAGGATTGCGGTTCGATGGCAATGTAATGACCCAGAGACTTATGAAGCCTTTAGTGAGGGTAAATTATAAATATAAAATAACTGTGTTTGTTTGTTAATTTCGTGCAAAGCTACACGAGGGCTATTTGCGCTAGCCTAATTTAGTAGTGTAAGACTAGGCATAAACACCCACTCTCACATTATAACACCCACACTGCTGGAAGGGCGAAACCGCGACTCTCAGATTACGACTCGAGCACCCTACCTACCTGGCCATACCGGCCACAAAATTTATATATATATATATATATATTTCAATATACAACGCTGGTTAGGTCAATGTATTTTCGTGAAGTATTTGGATCTGTGTTTTGTCTTTTAATCGTATACTGTACTTCCTACAAGAGACCAGATTTTAAGTTAGTCCAACAAAATATAATTGTTAGAGAGGTTTGAATATAATTTATAACGTAGATTTACAACAATATATTACAATAATCAAATTTTTAACGTAGACTTACAACAATATATTACAATATCAAATTTGTAACGTAGACTTACAACAATATATTACAATAATCAAATTTGTAACATAGACTTACAACAATATATTACAATAATCAAATTTGTAAGGTAGACTTACAACAATATATTACAATAATCAAATTTGTAACGTAGTATACAACAATATATTACAATAATCAGGCTTGTAAAAATGTTAACGAAGAAAATCAAACAATTTGTGAACATCACGAGGACTGGATGTTGAATTATTTTTGCCACATAATTTAAAATAACTCGCCAACCGTTACGATACCAAAGCCAAACTGAAAGTAAGCCTAACTAGGATAGCCATTGTATTTATTTATTTTAATACTTTAAGATTTACCAGTTCCTTATAAAAACTCATTTTATTTTTTTTAACTATTAGAACTTTTCAATTCATAATGCTGACAGAAGGTAGGCCTTCCAACTAAACACAGGATTATCTGTTGTATACCTTATGCATGTTCTCGGGCTTTTATCTACTACTTACATAGTTTTATGATTTTTTTTTATCCTGAGTGATTTCATAAACTAA
Organism: Tachypleus tridentatus; assembly: GCF_004210375.1. Taxonomy (NCBI): domain Eukaryota; kingdom Metazoa; phylum Arthropoda; class Merostomata; order Xiphosura; family Limulidae; genus Tachypleus; species Tachypleus tridentatus. The sequence goes on from NC_134831.1 coordinate 110,006,706, forward strand.
AAAAATCATAGAAAAAAATCATAGCTGGTTAACTATAAATTCTATAAAAAAATAATATTCATACTTAGATCAGTAATTGAAATGTTGACCACTGTTTAAAAACGTAATATTCATACTTAGATCAGTAATTGAAACGTTGACCACTGTTTAAAAACGTAAATGTTTTTTTTTATAATTATAATTTTCTCTTTACATACCATTTTCATATTTACATAGCAAATTCAAGTCTGACTTAAATAATTAAACCAGTAAAGGCTAACACTTTTGTTTTTTTCGTACAAGTTTTTCATTTCAACAAAAGTTTTGAAAACTTGGAAGTTAGTGTATAATATTCCAAAAATTGTTGACAGTTCAAACAAATGTTTATAATATTGAACTTTTAACAGAGTTACTTACAACTGTTGAACCAACTAACCATGTCCTGAAGCCATCTTTATGAAGACCGAGTTTTTAAAAACAAAAACTACATAACGCTTGCTGCTAAATGACAATTTAAACAAACACGAGACTAGCAAAAATTATTCCCAAGTGGAAGGATTTTGAACTTTAAACCTGTGGGTGGAATGAGGGTTGGATTAAAGAGTTAGGGATACAGAACAAATCTTATAGGTAGAGGGATGGTGAGCATTGTACCTCATAAATAAGTTGAATACTGTTTAGTAGCGACTACTTTCCAACACAAACGATGGGAAAATATAAAAAATATTAATTCTAATGTTTATTATTCGTAGAAAACCACAAAACAAGGGGTTAATATGAAAACACTAAAACTGTTGTCATAGTGGTACCGTTACAAACACGTGTTTTGAGGAGAGATCCGCTGTCAATTTTTTTCTTTTCTTAGTCGCGGACCCAATTCGGTCCTAAAGACACGAGGCAATTGTACCCATTCTTTCTTTCCCCTTAATCTGACCTCAAATGGAACTCGCAACCTTACAATGGTTATCAGAAAATAGCTTGTAATCCCGACGAACTCGAGTACTCTAAACACAGACAGACATCATTGTCAGAAACTCGTGTGATACTTGTGATAAAATTCTTAAAGTATTTCAGTAACATTTGATTTGATATCATCTCCGATAATGCATTAATAAAAGAAAAGTATTTTAAACCTAGTTTAAAATAATATTTTATTTAATCATTTGTATAAACAACTAAAACAAATCTTTCTGGATGTACTGATAATCTGAAAGGTAAGCTATGGTTACTTACGTCGAATAAACCAACATGGAAAACTTTCAAAATTTTCAAACTACTATTAAGACCTGGTTTATTCGCCACTTTAATCATAACTGATTTGGTACCTGAAACCAAGATTGATGTGGTACTTGGGACCACGACTGATATAATACCTGAAACCAAGGTCGGTGTGGTACTTGGTATTTTCAACATTTCTATCTACACTGTTGTCACAGAAAGCAAACCTTGCGTCTTGTTGTGTCCTTTGAAGCTACGTGCTATGCTGTTATGAACTGAACGCTGGTCATCTGAGACAACTTTGTGTTTCTTGCGGGCATTTTTCTTTTCTAGAATTCCACAGTCTATCCCCTCATTTCGTCTTTCACGTGCTGAAGAGAAGTCATCTCTTTCCTCCACGCGTTCTTCTACAACGGCCATTTTGCTGCGCATCACCAATTCCCGACGTTTGCGATCACGCTCTCTCTCCAAATGACGTTTCCGTTCCTCCTTGGGCCAGTAACGTCCAAATTTCAAGTCGCTCATTGCGTCATCGTCAGTGGTTATTCCACGCCTTTCTTCGTTAATCTTGAGTGCTCGTTCTTTGAGTAACTTGTTCCTGACAGGACGTCTGGTAATATATCTCGATCCATCAGATCTCCGCTTCACTTTCCATACCATCTCTTCCTCATCTTTGACACTACTCACAGCAGTACTGGTGGGACTACTGGGAAGAGTTGCCTGTGAGTGATTGTGTTGCTGCTGTTGGGTTAGTGCTTGACGAAACAGTTCTTGCTGAAGCCATATCGTGTGTTGTAGGTTCTGTTTGTTCGTGTACATGGTCGCACAGGGATAGAATGGCCCGCTCTGTTGGAAATTTCTAACTTCTGAAGTGCATCTTCTTCTAATGTCACGATCCTGAGAAGCCACGACTTGTTGACAGTTGTCACATCTGACACACGGTATATGAAACTGCTCAAGCTGTGTTATCACAGGATTGACATCTAAGCTCCTTGAATTCATTCTCCTACTGGAAACTCTAGAGCTGTCTTCCTCCTTCGTCGATTGGAATGTTCTTCTCTTCTGTTTCCTTCTCTGGGCAGTATTTGTTAACCATCCTTCTATTGATTCTCTTTTTTTCCATAATTGCCAAACTTTGCTATTGGATCCCTTTCTGGAGTGAAGATAATTACCTCCAGACATCTGTTCCGGACATGCCCTTGTTCTGGATTCTATAGTCGTTTCTTCCAGCTGCACACATTCTAGATCTGAATTTAAACACCCCAACTCACTGTCAAAAGTATTACTACACGGACCTAGAGAATAATCGACAAGGTTTGTCGTACTTGTACCAACACACTTCATTGGAGGACATTCGTGGTGACTGAATTTTTTTTCACCCAGATTGGGTTCCTCTAGACTGTCCAAACAGAGATTATCTTCAGAAGTACGAGTTTTATAAACAAGATATTCACTTTCTTTAGTCTCGGCCTCAGAACTCTCGTCGCATTCTGTACTCTCGTCAGTTCTTCTGACGCCACTGTCCTTTTCAACATAGTAGGATTCATTTTCTACTGTGTCACCATCTCCCTAAAACACGGACAGATACTGATCATAAACGTGTCCACATTTTTAAAAGTTCATTGTTCATATAAATAAATTACAACCTTGTCGAGTGTAAATATTTAGTTCATGTAATGAATGATTCTTAAAACTCCAATTCCTAAGTTTCCACTCTGTCAAAGACTAAATTATCATATTTAAAGCTCTAAGTAAAAGGGCACTGACTTTTTCTTAAGAATATAGTGAGTACACATCTGTTGTTTTTTTTTAAATCGTATTTCAGACGAGCTTTTAAACAACCTAACCTACAGAGACCTTAGTTAGAACTCTAATTTCCAACACAAAGGCCTTACTTGGATCTTTCTATACCATCACAGAGACCTAACTTGGATCTCTCATTTCCAGCACAGAAACCTAACTTGAAACTCTAATTTCCAACACAGAGGCCTTACTTGGATCTTTCTTTACCATCACAGAGACCTAACTTGGATCTCTCATTTCCAACACAGAAACTTGACTTGGATCTTTCTTTACCATCACAGAGACCTAACTTGGATCTCTCATTTCCAACACAGAAACCTAACTTGGAACTCTAATTTCCAACACAGAAACCTAACTTGGAACTCTAATTTCCAACACAGAGACCTTACTTGGATCTTTCTTTACCATCACAAAGACCTAACTTGGATCTCTCATTTCCAACACAGAAACCTAACTTGAAACTCTAATTTCCAACACAGAGACCTTACTTGGATCTTTTTTTTCCAACACAGAGACCTCACCTGTCTTGTTGCTTTGAAACAAACACCATGATTTTTGACAATGTTTTAAAGTGTTGCAGGAAGAATGCATACAATGATAATGGTGAATTGTAATTAATAAATCTAACTTGCACCTGGAACCACTTATGTAGTTTATGATGTTTTACCTGCAAGCGATTCCTGCCAATCAGAATAGTTAGTTCCGGATAACTGTCAGAAAGAAGGGTATTAACCTGTTCTTGGGTGTGAGGGTAATGACCATCTATCTAACAAAAGAAATAAAAAAACATCACATGGTTGTATGTAATACAATGTTTATTAGCATGTTTTCAAACAAAATCAAAGAAATTGTTCTAGTTACACACGAACAAAATGCTAAGTAATGCAACAGGTTTAGGACAGGGTCAGTTGATCAAAAAGTAAGGTTTAAATGGTATTTCTCTAACCTTCTGAACCTAATTTAGAGTTCAAGTAATACTATGATTGTAAACATTTAAAATGGAAGTCAATATCTAATAATGTTATTTTAAAATTAACTATTGAAATGAAGAAAAATGTCTAAGTGATGTCTTATTTGTAAAAAATTAACTGTTGAAATATGGAAATTGTCTAAGCATGTCCTATTTGTAAAACTTAAATACAGAAATGAAGGAAAATGTTGAACTGATGTCCAACTTGAGAAAATTAACTGTTAAGAGAAAAGAAACTGGCTAAGCAATGTCCTATTTGTAAAAATACACTGTTGAAGGAAAATGTGTTACTAGTGCCCCATTTGTAAAAATTAACTGTTGAAATGAAGAGAAATTCCTAAGTGATATCCTGTTTTTGTAAATTAACAGTTGAAAGGAAAGAAAATATTTAAGCAATGTCTTATTTTTAAAATTAACATTTGAAATGAAGGAAAATGTCTAAGTGATGTCTCATTTGTAAAAAAAAACTTAACTGTTGAATAAAAGAAATGCCCAAGTGATGTCCTATTTGTAAAAATAAATTGTTGAAATGGAGGGAAATCTCTAAGTGATGTACTATTTGTAAAAATAAACTGTTAAAATGAAGGAAGATGTATAAGTGGTGTCCCATATGTAGAAAATAACACTTGAAATGAAGTAAAATGTTCAAGCAAGAATCTATTTGTGAAAACATACTGTTTAAGGAAAATGTCTCTCTGATGTTGTATTTGTAAAAATTAACTGTTGAAATGAAAAAAAAATGTCTAAGTGATGTCTTATTTGTAAAAATTAACTAGAGAAATGAAGAAAAAACTCTGAGTGATGTATTCTCTCTGGAAATTAACTGTTGAAACTATGGAAAATGTAAAGTGATTTTGTAAGAAATAACTGTTAAAGTGAATGAAAATGTCTAAGTGAAGTTTTCCCTCCAAAAATTAATTGTGGAAATGACAGAAATGCTTAAGTGATGCATTATTTGTAAAAATTAGCTCCTGAAATAAAGAAGAATGTCTAAATGATGTCCCATTTATAAAAGAAATTTACAATTTAAATTAAGAGAAATGTCTAAGTGATGTCCTATTTGACAGAAAATGTCTAAGTGATGTACCGTTTATAAAAAGTAACTGTTGAAATGATGAAAGGAAGGAAAATGCCAGTGATGTTCTACTTATAAATATTAACTGTTCAAATGTGGAAAAAAGGTCTAAGTGATGCCATATTTGTAAAGATTAGTGGTTAAAATAAGGGAAAATGTCTAATTGGTGTCCTATTAGCAAAAAGTATCAGTAGAAATGAAGGAAAATGTCTAAGTGGTGTCTCATTTGTGAAAATTAACAGTTGAAATGAAGGAAAACGTATATGCGATGCCCTATTTGTAAAAATACTCTGTTGAAGGAAAATGTCTTACTCAAGTCCTATTTGTAAAAATTAACTGTTGAAAAGAGGAAAAAGCCCATGTGATATCTTATTTGTAAAAATTAACTGTTGAAAAAAAGGAAAAAGCCCATGTGATATCTTATTTGTAAAAATTAACTGTTGAAAAAAAGGAAAAAGCCCATGTGATATCCTATTTGTACAAATTAACTGTTGAAGGAAAATGTCTCAATGATGTCGTATTTCTGAAAATTAACTGTTGAAATAAAGGAAAATGTCTAAGTGCTATGCTATTTTTAAAAATTTACAGTTGCAAGGAAAGAAAATATCTAAGCAATGCCCTTCTTGTAAAAATTAACAGTTGAAATGAGGAAAATGTCTAAGTGATATCCTATTAAAATTAACTATAGAAATGAAAGAAAATGTCTAAGTGGTGTCTCATTGTAAAGATTAACTATTAAAATGAAAAAAAAATCTCTAAGTGATGAATTCTTTCTAAAATTAACTGTTGAAATTACGGTAAATGTATAAGTGATATCCTATTAAAATTAACTCTTCAAATGTGGAAAACTGTCTAAGTAATGCCTTATTAGGTAAAGATTAGCAGTTAAAATAAAGGAAAGTTTCTAGTAATGTCCTATTTGCAAAAAGTAATTATTAAAATGAAGGAAGATGTCTAAATGGTGTCCCATTTGCAGAAAATAACACTTCAAGTGAAGGAAAATGTCCAACAAATATCCTATTTGTAAAAACATGCCACTGAAGGAAAATGTTTCACTGATGTCGTATTTGTGAATATTAACTGCTGATATGAACAGAAACGTCTAAGTGGTGTCCTATTACTAGAAATTATCAGTTGAAATGAAAAAAAAAATGTCTAAGTGATGTCCTACTTGTAAAATTAACTGTTGAAGTGAAAGAAAATGTCTAAATGATGTTCATTTGAAAAATTAACTGTTAAAATGAACAAAATATCTAAGTGAGATATACTTTCTAAAATTAGCTGTTGAAACAGCAAAAAATGTCTAAGTGATGTACTATTTCTAAAATGTAACTGTTGAAATGAAGGAAAATGTCTGAGTGATGCCCTATTTGCAAAAAATAACTTAAAATGAAGGAGAATGTCCAAGTGATGTACTATTTGTAAAGATTAACGGATAAAAGAAAATGTCTGAGTGATGTCTTATTTGTAAAAATTAGCTGTTGAAATGAAGGAAAATGTATAAGTGATGTCTTATTTGTAAAAATTAGCTGTTGAAATGAAGGAAAATGTATAAGTGATGTCCTATTTGTAAAAATACACTGTTGAAGGAAAACGTCTTACTGGTGTCCCATTTGTAAAAATTAGTTGTAGAAATAAAGGAAAATGCCCAAATAACGTCCTATTTGTAAAAATTAACAGTTGAAATGAAAGAAAACGTTTAAGCAATGTCCTATTTGTAAAAATTAACTGCTGAAATGAGAAAAAAAATGTCTAAGTGATGTCCTATTTGTACAAATTAACAATTGAAATGTAAAATGCCTATGTGACGCTTTATTGTTATACATTTGGTACAAAGCTATACAATGGGCTTTCTGTGCAGTACTCACCAAAAGTATCTAAATGAGATTTTGAGTGTTATGGACCAACAACCGTATTACTGAGCCATTCAGGGGAGAGACATGTACCATTAATGTTACTAATTTATTCGTTTAACGTATTTCTAAGACCAGCAGTTTAAAATACTAAAAATAAAAATGATGCCGCTGAGTTATTACTATTTTGAGAAATTCCATATTACTAACCTAGAACAAGGTAAATTGACAGAACAAAGCTAGGCTTCATGCAGCGTATGTAATACGTATGTAACTCACTACAGTGAACATCCACATCTGCCCAGAATTTCACAAATAAACATGTACACTAATCTTAGCATACTTTCACAAACTGCCTCCACAAGGCATAACATCCTCTTTTGATTTTCTTCAGCCCAGGGTTACTGATGAACAAAATCGGTATACCTCAGTAACAAGTAGTGAATCGAATGACAGATTTAACAACATCTTTATTTCTATAATTCCGATAGATAATCATGAAATTGTACAGTTCCTGTGACGTACACATTACATCAACAATGTTAGCCCTAAATATTCCTACGTAGAGAGACGTGTAACTATACAACTATTGTAACATACACTTTGCATCAACAAAGTTAACCCTAAATATTCTTACGTTAGAGAGGTGTGTAACTGTACAATTATTTTGGCATACACTTTATGTCAACAAAGTTAACCCTAAATATTCTTACGTTAGAGAGACATGTAACTGTACAGTTAATGTGACGTACATATTATATCAATAATGTTAACGCTATGTATTCCTACTTTAGAGAAAACAACATCCACTTTACATAATCGCCACATAATAATATAATGATGACTCTTAACACAACATATCCATGAAATCATCATTCCCAATGACGTGATACAGTACCTGTAAAATGTGATCTCCTTCCTGTAGTCGACCATCATTATCTGCTACACTACCTTCTTCGATCTGTAGCCACAACAAAAAGAATGTTACAAATATAAAAACTAAGAACTTGTAACAAATATTTCTTCATAGGTTTATCTTTTATTACTATTATTTCAGTGTCGATGATTTGAAGAACATATATCGTTAAAGAATGGAAAATACACTGATTTAGAATTTTATACAATAAAATACGGAACTGAAAGATTACGTTAATACGTTTGCTTGTTTGTTTGAAATTAAACATAAGGCTATCTGTGCTCTGCCCACCACGGGTGTTGAAACCCGGTTTCTAGCGGTGTGAGTCCACAGACATTCCGCTGTACCACTAGGAGGCGTCTCAATACGTGTAGGAAATGTTTAAAATTAGACTTAAATAACGTTTGATATAAACATTTTATAGTTTGTCTTTAAAATGAAATTTAAATGTACGTGACTTTCTCTAGTGGGCAGTAAAACGTTAAACAGTTAACAAAATTCGTTTATTAAGAATGTACAAGTTAGAAGTTCGAACCTAGATCTACAGCAACACTTACTATATATACGTTGTTCCTTGTTTGTGAAATAAATAAGTTTCCTTCTTATAATGTTTGGATATTTATGCTATAGATTTAGACAGAATGGAATGGAGTTTTAATACGATTTGTTTGTTTTAGAAGTAAACCACAGTGGACTATATGTCCTTGTCCACCGATTTGTTTGTTTTAGAGGTAAACCACACTGGACTATATGCCCTTGTCCACCGATTTGTTTGTTTTAGAGGTAAACTACACTGGACTATATGCCCCTGTCCACTGATTTGTTTGTTTTAGAGGTAAACCACGCTGGACTATATGCCTTTGTCCACTGCGTGGAATAGAAATGGATTTTAGCATTGTATTCTCAAGACGACTGGTATAGGTATTAGCACATTAATTAAAATAAAGTATAGAACAACGTTTCGACCTTCTTAGGTTATCTTCAGATTAACAAAGAGAGAGTTTGCAACTGACCGTTGCCGGGCTCATGTCTTAGAGACGATAGTATAAAAGGATAAGAGGTTGTAGAGGGCGTTTGTTTTTCTTTCTTCCTAGCTACTTCCGGGCACGGTCTGGGTAGATTATTCGGCGCCCAGGCCGTGAAAGTGGGTTTTCTCGGGGTACTCCCGTTTCCCCCCACAGCAAAATCTCTGGCATCAGACCTGTAGGACCCAGCCTCATTCTGAAAAGGGCCTTTTACCCAGTCACAGGGTATATAATCAGTCACAGTAAATTTTAAAAATCTATTCGCCAGCCGCCAGTGTACTCCGTCCTCGAACCAAGGTCTGGCTCACTTCACTTTCGCTGCTTTCGTCCAGTTCTCCCGTCCTTCCTCTCACTCACAAATACACCACTCCATTTTTTTGAAATGTTAAAAATAAAGTAAAAATTCCACGAATATTTTAAAACATTTCTCATGTAAGGGGACGAAAAGGAACTACAAAGTTCCTGAACACCCCAGTTGGAGAGAGAACTCTTCTGATTTCTCTCTCTCTAAACTAAACCCCTGCCACGTTAGTTTGAGTTTGAGGGCGTTGCAGTTAGATGTTAGGTTATCAATTAGTATAGGTATAAAGATGTTCCTTTATATTGGAAACCTTAATTTTGGTTTCAGTTGCTGTATAAGTAGGGCTTCTTTGATTTTGCGTTTGTTTATATTTCTTTCCCTATTTAATATCTGGGTGTTTTCTATGGTTATGTTGTGTTTATTTGATTTGTAGTGTTCAAAAACGGGTGAAGGTGTTGTTGTTGTTTTTTTGTTCTTTTGAATGTGGTTTCCATTTTTCTGCTTGTTTCTCCAATGACCAAATCTACCTACAAATACGTGGCTTATGGGCAATCCAATGCCACAAGTTCTAGTCAACATTTTCATGACACAGATTGAATCTCAAGCGACTAATTCAGCCTTACACCCACCACTATACTGGTACAGGTATGTTGACGATACAATTGCTGGATTCACATCTACAGAACACACAGTTTTCTCAACCATGTTAACTCTATACACTCCAATATTAAGTTCACCTGTGAACAGGAAAAACAAAGTAACCAAATAGCATTTTTTAACCCTAAGAGAACTGAGACACAATCCAAAATAGAAATCCAGAGAAAAATCACCCATACTGGATTATACATTCCATGAGATCCAGCACATGAAATAAAACAAAATCTCAACATATTAAGAAACCAAATGAACACAACCACAAAACTATGTTCACCTGATAAAATTAACAATGAAATCAACAAAATAAAACGACACTTCATCAACATAACAAATTTCCTCAAAAGAGGGCCCGGCATGGCCAGATAGGTTAAGGCATGCGACTCGTAATCTGAGGGTCGCGGGTTCGAATCCCCGTCGCGCCAAACATGCTCGCCCTTTCAGCCGTGGGGGCGTTATAATGTGACGGTCAATCCTACTATTCGTTGGTAAAAGAGTAGCCCAAGAGTTGGCGGTGGGTGATGATGACTAGCTGCTTTCCCTCTAGTCTGACACTGCTAAATTAGGGAAGGCTAGCACAGATAGCCCTCGAGTAGCTTTGTGCGTAATTCAAAAACAAACAAACAAATAAACAAACAATCCTCCAAAAATCGTTGAAAAAATTACACACCTGACCAAAATCAAACAAACAACAATAAATCCCAACATACAACAAACTACAAAACCTTACACTGCTGCATATCATATGTTTCCGACATCAGCAAAAAAATAACTAACATTTGGAAAAAACACAACATTCCAGTAAACACCAAATTTATTCAAAAACCAGGTACAAAACTAAAGTCTATACTATGTAAAAATTACTCTGACAAACACAACACCAACATAATTTATAAAATACAATTCAACATGTTGCATGACTTCTACATTGGAGAAACAAGCAAAAAAATGGAAACCAGATTCAAAGAATAACAACAACAAAAACTACTGAATACTGAAAGTCAAATAAACACAACATAACCGTAGAAGACACCCAGATACGTATTAAGTAGGGAAACAAATATAAACAAACGTAAAATCAAAGAAGCCCCACTTATACAGCAACTAAAACCAAAATTAAACCAGTACAAAAGAAAACCTTTATATCTATACTAATTAATAACCTGACATCTAACTGCAACGCCCCCTACATCTAACTGCAGCGCCCCCTACAATCCCGTACCCGTTTATACTCTTGTCCCTAGAACATGCGCCCGACAACGGTCAGTTGTAAACTCTCTCTTTGTTAACCTGAAGATAACCTAAGAAGATCGACGAAACGTTATTCTGTACTTTCGTGATGACGAGAAACGCATTTGAAGTAAAAATGTACCTCAGGACGGCTGGTATTGGTATTAAACTTTTACCAAAATAAAGCAAAGAACAACGTTTCGACCTTCCTAGGTCATCTTCAGGTTAACATTGTTCTGTGTTTTATCAGTAAAAGTGTTAATACCCACACCAGCCGTCCTGAGACACATTGTTCTGTTTTATCAGTAAAAGTGTTAATACCCATACCAGCCGTCCTGAGACACATTGTTCTGTTTTATCAGTAAAAGTGTTAATACCCATACCAGCCGTCCTGAGACACATTGTTCTGTTTTATCAGTAAAAGTGTTAATACCCATACCAGCCGTCCTGAGACACATTGTTCTGTGTTTTATCAGTAAAAGTGTTAATACCCATACCAGCCGTCCTGAGACACATTGTTCTGTGTTTTATCAGTAAAAGTGTTAATACCCATACCAGCCGTCCTGAGACACATTGTTCTGTGTTTTATCAGTAAAAGTGTTAATACCCATACCAGCCGTCCTGAGACACATTGTTCTGTTTTATCAGTGAAAGTGTTAATACCCATACCAGCCGTCCTTAGACACATTGTTCTGTTTTATCAGTAAAAGTGTTAATACCCATACCAGCCGTCCTGAGACACATTGTTCTGTTTTATCAGTAAAAGTGTTAATACCCATACCAGCCGTCCTGAGACACATTGTTCTGTTTTATCAGTGAAAGTGTTAATACCCATACCAGCCGTCCTGAGACACATTGTTCTGTAGTTTATTTTAATCAAAGTGTTAATACCCATACCAGCCGTCCTGAGACACATTGTTCTGTGTTTTATCAGTAAAAGTGTTAATACCCATACCAGCCGTCCTGAGACACATTGTTCTGTAGTTTATCAGTAAAAGTGTTAATACCCATACCAGCCGTCCTGAGACACATTGTTCTGTTTTATCAGTAAAAGTGTTAATACCCATACCAGCCGTCCTGAGACACATTGTTCTGTAGTTTATCAGTAAAAGTGTTAATACCCATACCAGCCGTCCTTAGACACATTGTTCTGTTTTATCAGTAAAAGTGTTAATACCCACACCAGCCGTCCTGAGACACATTGTTCTGTTTTATCAGTAAAAGTGTTAATACCCATACCAGCCGTCCTGAGACACATTGTTCTGTAGTTTTATCAGTAAAAGTGTTAATATCCATACCAGCCGTCCTGAGACACATTATTCTGTGTTTTATCAGTAAAAGTGTTAATACCCATACCAGCCGTCCTGAGACACATTGTTCTGTGTTTTATCAGTAAAAGTGTTAATACCCATACGAGCCGTCCTGAGACACATTGTTCTGTAGTTTATCAGTAAAAGTGTTAATACCCATACCAGCCGTCCTTAGACACATTGTTCTGTTTTTTCAGTAAAAGTGTTAATACCCATACCAGCCGTCCTGAGACACATTGTTCTGTGTTTTATCTGTAAAAGTGTTAATACCCATACCAGCCGTCCTGAGACACATTGTTCTGTAGTTTTATCAGTAAAAGTGTTAATACCCATACCAGCCGTCCTGAGACACATTGTTCTGTGTTTTATCAGTAAAAGTGTTGATACCCATACCAGCCGTCCTGAGACACATTGTTCTGTGTTTTATCAGTAAAAGTGTTAATACCCATACCAGCCGTCCTGAGACACATTGTTCTGTAGTTTTATCAGTAAAGTGTTAATACCCATACCAGCCGTCCTGAGACACATTGTTCTGTGTTTTATCAGTAAAGTGTTAATACCCATACCAGCCGTCCTGAGACACATTGTTCTGTGTTTTATCAGTAAAAGTGTTAATACCCATACCAGCCGTCCTGAGACACATTGTTCTGTGTTTTATCAGTAAAAGTGTTAATACCCATACCAGCCGTCCTGAGACACATTGTTCTGTGTTTTATCTGTAAAAGTGTTAATACCCATACCAGCCGTCCTGAGACACATTGTTCTGTAGTTTATCAGTAAAAGTGTTAATACCCATACCAGCCGTCCTGAGACACATTGTTCTGTTTTATCAGTAAAAGTGTTAATACCCATACCAGCCGTCCTGAGACACATTGTTCTGTAGTTTATCAGTAAAAGTGTTAATACCCATACCAGCCGTCCTTAGACACATTGTTCTGTTTTATCAGTAAAAGTGTTAATACCCATACCAGCCGTCCTGAGACACATTGTTCTGTTTTATCAGTAAAAGTGTTAATACCCATACCAGCCGTCCTGAGACACATTGTTCTGTAGTTTTATCAGTAAAAGTGTTAATACCCATACCAGCCGTCCTGAGACACATTATTCTGTGTTTTATCAGTAAAAGTGTTAATACCCATACCAGCCGTCCTGAGACACATTGTTCTGTTTTATCAGTAAAAGTGTTAATACCCATACCAGCCGTCCTGAGACACATTGTTCTGTAGTTTATCAGTAAAAGTGTTAATACCCATACCAGCCGTCCTTAGACACATTGTTCTGTTTTATCAGTAAAAGTGTTAATACCCATACCAGCCGTCCTGAGACACATTGTTCTGTGTTTTATCTGTAAAAGTGTTAATACCCATACCAGCCGTCCTGAGACACATTGTTCTGTAGTTTTATCAGTAAAAGTGTTAATACCCATACCAGCCGTCCTGAGACACATTGTTCTGTGTTTTATCAGTAAAAGTGTTAATACCCATACCAGCCGTCCTGAGACACATTGTTCTGTGTTTTATCAGTAAAAGTGTTAATACCCATACCAGCCGTCCTGAGACACATTGTTCTGTAGTTTTATCAGTAAAAGTGTTAATACCCATACCAGCCGTCCTGAGACACATTGTTCTGTGTTTTATCAGTAAAAGTGTTAATACCCATACCAGCCGTCCTGAGACACATTGTTCTGTGTTTTATCAGTAAAAGTGTTAATACCCATACCAGCCGTCCTGAGACACATTGTTCTGTGTTTTATCAGTAAAAGTGTTAATACCCATACCAGCCGTCCTGAGACACATTGTTCTGTGTTTTATCTGTAAAAGTGTTAATACCCATACCAGCCGTCCTGAGACACATTGTTCTGTTTTATCAGTAAAAGTGTTAATACCCATACCAGCCGTCCTGAGACACATTGTTCTGTGTTTTATCAGTAAAAGTGTTAATACCCATACCAGCCGTCCTGAGACACATTGTTCTGTGTTTTATCAGTAAAAGTGTTAATACCCATACCAGCCGTCCTGAGACACATTGTTCTGTGTTTTATCAGTAAAAGTGTTAATACCCATACCAGCCGTCCTGAGACACATTGTTCTGTGTTTTATCAGTAAAAGTGTTAATACCCATACCAGCCGTCCTGAGACACATTGTTCTGTAGTTTATTTTAATCAAAATATTAATACCCATACATGTGTCTTGAGAAGACGTTTACTTCAAGTAGGTTTCTCGTCATCACGGATTTTAGCATTGTAAGTCTGTAGACGTAACCTTGTTTTCGATGGCGGTAACCCTTGAGACGTAAACAAAGTGGGATTAAAATATTGTGTTATTTTCTCAAGCTAAATATTCATATTTTAACTCCATGTCTACAGTACTTATCTACTTCAATAGAGTCAAAATAGGGATTCGTAGCTTGAAAAATAACGTACTTACTACTTCCATTCCACTTTATTTACTGTTTAATTGTAGACTTGAAAATATAACATATATATATATATACTGGCAAGGCCGGTTCGAGCACTTGGTAATTAATTACCCAGGGCGACAAACAGAGAACGGCGGAACGATATATGTAGGAACTATGAAAAACAATAGTTTGTTGGTAACAACGATGGTATGTTCAAGTAGACAGTAGCTATAAGTTATATCTGTCGTTTGAAACTTTACGACTACTGTATGTTAGTTCAAGAATGTTATTATTTCATTAACAATTCTGCTCAGAGTGAGAAAGGTAAAGTTATATCTTGGGAAAGGTCCTATGACCTTTATTACATAGTTTTAAAAAATTATATTCATAGGATATGACATCAGACACATTCACGTGTGTTTCTATTAGTTTGAGAGTGGGGTACCATGGTGATCTCGGAAACCCGCGGAGGTCTAGCTACATAACATTCGATGCCGGATTCGGGTTAGACGATCATGAAAATATATTCCTAGACTCCGACCATGTCTATGGAGCTACGTCATAAAGATAAAGTGTGTGTTTTTTTTCTTTCAGCAAAATCACATCGGGCTATCGGTTGAGCCCACCGAGGGGAATCGAACCTTCGATTTTAGCGTTGTAAATCCCTAGATTTACCGCAACACTAGCGGAGGGCCATAAAGATAAAGACCTTCAGAACCAACTCGAGTCCTTCCAAGGACGGTCCAGCTAACTCTGAAATTGTGAGTTTACTAGACAGTGGTTACACATATACGTACAAAGCTACAATATTGTGAAGATTATATTTGTAGTTACTTAGTAACCATGGCTGAAAACACATGTTCAAATTTTATCACGAGCAGAATAAGTTTCGCTTTGTTTACACCCTAACACTAAAAGCGCTGAAAGAACATATTTGGGAATAAGACAGAGTTTCGGTCGTAATATATAAGTTATCAGTTAATATATATAAGTTATAAGTTAAGTTAATCAGATCTTTAAAGAAAAGTTAAACAATAACTTATTTTAGAACATTATTGTCCTTAAACGTCACGTGAGTTGTTGTTATTTTATTCTAAGTAATTTTTAATAAACTTTCTTTCTCCCCAGTGGCACAGCGATATGTCTGCGAACTTATAACACTAAAAGCAGGGTTTTTATACCTGTGGTTGGCAGAGCACAGAAAGCCCATTGTGTGGCTTTCAGCTTGACTACGTACAAACTTTTACGTAGTCAATTTTCAGTTAATGTTATATTTCGCAGTTTTGTTTCACTGGTAATGACGATCAAAGTTGGTCCGGATAAAATATAATATTGTTTATCGACTACTTACAGTAATCGATATTTTAGTATATTTAAATTATGTTATTATCTTTCAGAAAATACTTCACTGTAAATACTGTCCTCTGGCGTTGGATTCAGGAGAAATTTATTTCCAGTAAAACGAACTCTATGAGATTTACCAGCCGACTTTCATACCACAGCTGCTATAAAATATTTCGGATTAACTATTCGATAAAAAGAAATCTGTTCGACACGGCAGCACTGTAGCGTGCTGAAACCACTTTAATATAACGAGCGGGAAATATCCAACAGCACAATAAATCTCAGCGAAGCACGTGTCTAATAAAACGTTAATTTTAACTTACGGGAAATACGTACCTGATTTATAAAGAAATGTTTGCGAGACTCTTTGGAGAAACTGGTACTAAACGTTAGGCCTAGCCTTTCTGAACTGGATTTCCGGTGTAGCGTTACTATCTGTAAAACCCACAAGAACACAACTTTAACAAAATATCAATTTCTTAAATTATCTCTGTTTTCAACTAATTGACTGTAACATTAGAATACTAAAACAGTTTACTCTTGTTACAGTTAGATTTTGTCCCCTTATAGTTTGTAGACTATGTTTAACATGTTCTAAGTTAGACACTGCCAGAGAGAGTTTCAGTATGATGACTAGAAACTTCCCAATTGTCTAGTGTTAGCAAGAGTTATGGAATTTCGTACAAGTGAGAAGAAATGTGGTTGTTACCGACTAGTTAGTTAATCAGAGAATAAATTAGTTTATAACAGACTTGTGGATTGAGATCGAACACTGGACATTCTTACTCAGTTTATGATGCAGAGACGAAAAGAGGAAATTGAACAAGTGGCTGTGAGCTTTATTTGTCAGTTAAATCGAACAAGTGGCTGTGAGCTTTATTTGTCAGTTAAATTGAACAAGTGGCTGTGAGCTTTATTTGTCAGTTAAATCGAACTCTGTTGAGTTTAATGATGACTTGCTGCTAACTGTACTTGATGAAGATTGTGCTGTAACAGTTGAAGAACTAGCATAGAAGCTTAATTCAACCCATTCAACAGTTCACCGTCATCTGTAGCAGCTTGGAAGGTGTCAAAACTTGGAAAATGAGTCAGTCCCCCATGACTTGACAGAAGCCAATCTTAGAGCAAGTGTGGACATTTGCACTTCTCTGCACTCTCGTAAACGTAACTCACCTTTTTAGGACAGGTTAATGACTGGAGATGAAAAAATGGATATTTTATAAAAATGCTAACGCTGAAGACAATGGCTCAGTGCAGGTAAACTGGCTTAAGCACAGCTCAAAATGGACCTCCACCCGAGGAACGTCTTGTTAAGAGTTTGGTGGGATATTGTTGTTGTGATTCACTTTGAGTTGCTGCCTCAATGTAAGGGTTACATCAGACTTCTGTTGTAACAGTTAGAGTGCTGAATGTTGCATTGAAAGAAAAGAAACCTGCTTTGATCAATCGTAAAGGTGTTGTGTTACACCAGGATAATGCACAGCCTCATACAGCAAGAATCACATCTGCAAAGATTGAAGAGGTAGACTGGGAGAATCTCCCACATCCTCCTTATTCTTCAGACCTTGCTCCATCTGATTATCATCTATTCTGAAGTTTGCAGAACTATCTTAATGGAAAGGAGCTTGGCACACATGAAGATGTCAAAACTACCCTCACTACATTCTTTCCCTCCAAACACCAAGAATTTTATGTAAGTGACATTCAGAAACTTATAAATCGTTGGCAGGAAGTAATTAATAACAATGGAACATACATTATTGATTAAATAACATTAAAAGCGTTTGAAATCCTTTCTCTTTTTTGAACCTAAAATCGGATATTACTAAAGGGATGATCTGATATTTATCAATTACTGAGAGTGATTAGAATATACTCTTTCATCAGATGGAAACTCACATTGTCAACGATAGCAAAGGATTAGCTTTAACTGACAAATAAAGCTCACAGCCACTTGTTAAATTTAACTGACAAATAAAGCTCACAGCCACTTGTTCGATTTAACTGACAAAGCTCACAGCCACTTGTTAAATTTAACTGACAAATAAAGCTCACAGCCACTTGTTCAATTTAACTGACAAATAAAGCTCACAGCCACTTGTTCGATTTAACTGACAAATAAAGCTCACAGCCACTTGTTCGATTTAACTGACAAAGCTCACAGCCACTTGTTAAATTTAACTGACAAATAAAGCTCACAGCCACTTGTTCGATTTAACTGACAAATAAAGCTCACAGCCACTTGTTCGATTTAACTGACAAAGCTCACAGCCACTTGTTAAATTTAACTGACAAATAAAGCTCACAGCCACTTGTTCAATTTAACTGACAAATAAAGCTCACAGCCACTTGTTCGATTTAACTGACAAATAAAGCTCACAGCCACTTGTTCAATTTAACTGACAAATAAAGCTCACAGCCACTTGTTCGATTTAACTGACAAATAAAGCTCACAGCCACTTGTTCAATTTCCTCTTTTCGTCTCTGCATCATAAACTTAGGCTGTAGTCACCTGATTTGAAACCACCTTCGACATTTCCTTTCATTGAGAGACTCCGCATCTTAAACACCTTCAATGTTTCGTGTAGTTTATTCTGTACTATTGTATTTTTTAAACTCATAAAATATTATATACCTAATGTGCTTCTCAGACACATCCATTTTCATAAGGATTTATTTAATTAATGATCTGAAAAAGTGGAGTTTGGTAAGTTTTTTTTATTTGTCTTAACATTTTTACACACGTCCTACAACATATTTTAGTTATTAAAGCCTTCTACAAAGACAAATGTAATGATCCACTTTCTGCATTAAGTTTTCGGACATTACTCATGAGATGACCTGATATATTCAATTAGCTACACTCATTACCCGCTATGTATTTTAGTTCTGACGTACGTAAGCCGCTTGCTTTGACCATGAATTCATATTCATCTAAATGTAAATCTCACGACAGCTTACGCATTGCAGGACATTGTAGTGAAGTTTAATTTACACAATAAATGACACATTTATTCCTGGTTGCCTCTGACTGGACCTATCGTAAAGAAGTGATTACCATGCTAAGTTTTGGAGACAATGGCTCGTGGTTTGTTTGCTTGTTTTGTTTTTGAATTTCGCGCAAAGCTACACAAGGGCTATCCGCGCTAGCCGTCCCTAATTTTGCAGTGTAAGACTAGAGGGAAGGCAGCTAGTCATCACTACCCACCGCCAACTCTTGGGCTATTCTTTTAACCAACGAATAGTGGGATTGACCGTCACATTATAACGCTCATACGGGTGAAAGGACGAGCATGTTTGGTGGGACGAGGATTCGAACCCGCGATCCTCAGATTACGAGTCGAACGCCTTAACCCACCTGACCATGCCAGGCCTCCGGTGGTTTGTGTCCCACTGATGGAAACTTGTGGTTTACACGTTGGTGTCATAAATACTTTATAAAGATGACTATTAAAACCTTTCTTCTGTAGCCAAAGACATAAGGGTAAGTTGTTTAGCTTTCCTCTTATCCTTTTAAAATTAGGGACGGTTAGCTCTTGGATAATTCTGTGCGAACATCGTTAACACAAATATCCAGATTTAATTAACAGGAACAGCTTGACGTGTAGACTGATTTGTGATTCCTTAACCCTCGGCTGGCTTATGCCAGGTTTACAAGTGTTAACTAAAACAATCTGATGAGTAACTAAAGATGAAAACCACAACTAGTTTTCTATATTGATTGTGAGTTTACAGAAACAAAATTAATTTTGTTTATAGAGATAACAAGTTGCAAAAGGAATTTGACTTTTGTAGAAATCTGTTATTAGTATTTAGCTTATGGATCATCGAACGCCACCTTATGACAAAAGTGTTGCATTAGTTGCACAAGATAAAAGAAATGCATTATATTTTTTCATATAATTATCCCAGACCTTCGAAGAAATAGCTGGACATACACCTTACTCTAACTATCTAGTTTCTGATTAAACACGTTAGCCATCTATCGGTGCGAAACAAATAAAATTGACACGAAACGCGTATTTTAATACACATTTTTATATTTATATGAGTTTGTTTCAATTTTTATTTAGGGTTTCATAAAGATCGCGAATTTGGAGAAAATGTTCTAAAATACTGCTTGATGTAAACTACAGGAACCATTCGGTGTCGCTACTTACTTCATAGTCCATACCACACGTAAAACTTTGTATTCTTCTTCCAAAATCACAATATACGTCACTATGTAACAGCGCTCCCTGGAAATTGGAGTCTGATTCCAAGCTAGAAAAAAAGTGTCAATATATATATAACTTATTTTCAATACAGAAATATATTGTTGTTATAACGTAAAAGTGTAAACATTTTAAAAATGGGACAATATTTTCATAAACAAAATAACTATACTCATCGTAAGACACTTCTAATCCTCGAACATATCTAAAGGACTACATAACGAATGTAGCACTAAATAATATATTGGGCCTAACAGTCATGTCTTATGACAAGCATAATCATGCTTCGTCAACTAGGGAAAGGTGTTCACAACTTAACAACAAAATATCACGCTACCCTATAATGGTATAAAGTCAAAATCTATCTAACTAGAGATACCTGAGATTTGGATATATTTCATATCATGATTGATGTTCTAAAAACACGTTGGTCCAAGAAGTCTGATAAAAATGCAATAGAAACCTTATAGCAAGCGCTTTCGAAAGGTGGACCTTCGAAAGCGCTTGGGTATAAGGTTTCTATTGCATTTTCGTACCATGATAATGTTGAAGGTACTAACGTGAAATTTACCGGGTTACAACATTGTTCTGGACAAATGAATAAAACTTAAATAACAGGACAAGAAAATGAGTTATCCTGAGAAATATGGGTATAGATTTAACCTTTACAATCTGTATGACGTAAGAAGAAATATTATAGTTTTGATGTTTACTATTTAGATTTGTTAAAACAGAACTTTGAAATACAATCACAGATTATAAAACCTTGACTGTCCAATAGAGAAGAATCCAAATGGCGCTACTTCCAAACCTCCTGCCCACTCAGTTTGTGTTGTTCCGTCACATTGCATGACGTAATCAGCTGGCCCTTGTAAATTTTCTGAAACCATATTAGGCTTAGCGGATTCTCGACGAAACACTTTTAAAACGATTGGTTCTTGAGTTCTGCAAAATGCATTAGCTGCTTCTTCGATATTACCACACGATAGGTCCTGTCCGTTTATCTAGTGGAAATTCAAGAATAGAAAGTGATACAATGTACCAAGCCATGGTTTTTACTAGACATATTTCAAAATGTCGAACCATAGAAACTGGTATAAATATTACTTGCACTAACTGAATCATAATACTAATTTATATAATGAACAAGATTTAAATAATTCAAAAGAATATTCAGACAGTTTTAAATGTGTCTCATGATGACGTAGTATCGAATATCTTAGTTTACCAACACCAATACCCTGAACAAAATAGGTTTAGAGAGATGCGTGATAAACACCAATAGGCCAAATAAAATATTTAGAAAGATATTTAATAGACAAAGCTAATAAAATCGTACTTTAATAACATCGATAAAGTATAACTAGGGTTAGTTCATTCTACTAAGCCAATATTATCTGCTTGCCAAAACAAACACCAGAATATAGAAGCTACTAAGAAACGATAATAAGTGGAGAGGATATTTAAATTACTAGCAGTGTTCAAAAACAAATTATAAACATGTGTGATACTCCAAAGCAAGTAAGTGTTCTACATTCTGTGCTTTCAGTTAATTGTAAAACATATTATGGTTCTCTTTATTTTATCTTTTAATATATTTTATATAA
>NC_134831.1:110029105-110083445 GCF_004210375.1 Tachypleus tridentatus
CAATAATAAGCAGTTATCTAATGTACAAGTACCAAGAACAACAATATAAGCAATTATCTAACATACAAGTACCAAGAATAACAATAAGCAGTTATCTAACATACAAGTACCAAGAATAACAATAATAAGCAGTTATCTAACATATTAAGTACCAAGCTAACAACAACAACAAGCATTATTAACATACAAGTACCAAGAACAACAATAATAAGCAATTATCTAACGCACAAGTACCAAGAACAACAATAATAAGCAGTTATCTAACATACAAATTTTCAAAGGCCAACAATAACAAAGCGGAACATCTAATGTACAGTTAAGAACAACAATAATAAGTAGTTATCTAACATACAAGTACCAAGAACAACAATAATAAGTAGTTATCTAATGTACAAGCAACCAAGAACAACAATAATATGAAGTTATCTAATGTACAAGTACCAAGAACAACAATAATAAGCAGTTATCCGATGTACAAGTACCAAGAACAACAATAATAAGCAGTTATCTAATGTACAAGCACCAAGAACAACAATAATAAGCAGAAGTTATCTAATGTACAAGTACCAAGAACAACAATAATAAGCAGTTATCTAATGTACAAGTACCAAGAACAACAATAATAAGCAGTTATCTAATGTACAAGTACCAAGAACAACAATAATAAGCAGTTATCTAATGTACAAGTACCAAGAACAACAATAATAAGCAGGTTATCTAATGTACAAGTACCAAGAACAACAACAATAATAAGCGGTTATCTAACATACAAGTACCAAGAAACAATAATAAGCAAACCCCATCTCTAGCCTTACAAGTACCAAGAACAACAATAATAAGCAGTTATCTAATGTACAAGTTACCAAGAACAACAATAATAAGCAGTTATCTAATATAAACAAGTTACCAAGAACAACAATAATAAGCAGTTATCTAATGTACAAGTACCAAGAAGGCAGCGCCCCAAGAACAAAATAATAAGCAGTTATCTAATGTACAAGTACCAAGAACAACAATAATAAGCAGTTATCTAACATTTACAAGTACCAAGAATAACAATAACAAGAAACAGTTATCTAATGCAATACAAGTACCAAGAACAACAATAATAAGCAGTTATCTAACATACAAGTACCAAGAACAACAATAATAAGAAGTTATCTAACAATGTACAAGTACCAAGAACAACAATAATAAGCAGTTATCTAATGTACAAGTACCTCAAGAACAATAATAATAAGCAGTTATCTAATGCACAAGTACCAAGAACAACAATAATAAGCAGTTATCTAATGTACAAGTACCAAGAACAACAACAATAAGCAGTTATCTAATGTACAAGTACCAAGAACAACAAGGTAAATAATAAGAAAAGAACCCAATCAAGCACCAAGGTAAGTTCACATCTAACATGTACAAGTACCAAGAACAACAATAATAAGCAGTTATCTAACATACAAGTAAGTACCAAGAACAACAATAGTTATCTAATGTACAAGTACCAAAAACAACAATAATAAGCAGTTATCTAACATACAAGTACCAAGAACAACAATAGTTATCTAATGTACAAGTACCAAGAACAACAATAATAAGCAGTTATCTAACATACAAATTTACCAAGAACAACAATAATAAGCAGTTATCTAACATACAACATACAATCAACAATAAGTAACAATCCAAGCTGAGTTACCACCAACAACATCAAGAATAACTTACTTAACTTAACTGATTATCATGAAGAGAATCAAGAATATAAGTTGCTGTTAACCTACGAGAATACCACCAACAGAATTTAAGAACAAGTTACTTAACCTGACTGATCTACCACAACAGAATTAAGAACCAAGTTACTTAACCCACTGACTACCACAACAACAATAATAAGAGAATAAGTTACTTAACCTGCTTTGACTACCACAACAGAATAAGAATAAGTTACTTAACCTGCTGACTACCACAACAGAATCAAGAATAAGTTACTTTAACCTGCTGACTACCACAACAGAATCAATAAGAATAAGTTACTCAACCTGCTGACTACCACAACAGAATCAAGAATAAGTTACTTAACCTGCTGATTACCATCAACAGAATCAAGAATAAGTTACAAAACAATTTCTTTGGAATTTTTTAAGAACATTACATACATTTGTCATGACAGTCAACAGCCTTGAATGACCCCTAGTATATATTCCAATATTCAAACTTTTAAACTCACAAAATGTTATTTAATTAAACACATTTTAATTACGTTTTTTGATCAGTGAAATGTTTACATTAGATAGACCATTTCGAGGTGTAACACTATAACTGTTCAACTTTTCCACGATTTGTGGGAACTTTGGAAGTCTCACTGAATTGAATAACTGATCAGTAATGACCTTCATTTAAATTAGTTTGTAAATTCTGTTTAAAGTATTTTGACATGAGCAATTAGTTGAGGAAAATTTCTGTATAATTCACTATTAAAGATACCTAACTAGTGTATAAAAATGTCTTATCTTACATTTTGACAATTAAAGTAAGAAAATGTAAAGGAAGAACTGAACGTAAAGGTCAATTTGGAGCCAGTTGAAAATTAATACATGTAAGAAATAATGAAACTAAAATATGACTTTATAATAATGAGTAATTCACATCTTGTATGGGTAGTTTAATGAAATCAAATATTCATATATAAAAACAGTAAGCATTATGTAAAGTTAAAAGGCAAAAATTAAGTCATCAAATTAAACATAACTTTCTATTCATACTAGAAGGAAGCCACATTGTTATCCTTCAGTTGTGACTAATAACAGCAGTAGTTACCTTTCCTTGGTTCACTAAGCGTACTGGTGTCATCGTCACCAGTGGTGGCACCTTGTGACTCACCCCCTTCCTCAATGTCACTTTCACTTTCTGACTGACTGTCACTGCTACTTGAACTATCACTTGTGTCACTACTTGTCTCTGATTGATGATCTGTGTCACTTCCTTGGTCTTCTGAAGTAACAACAACAAACTATCACCAGTGGCTTCTGATAATGTTTAAGCAAGAAACCATTTTCAAAATGGTTCCTCACAAATTGTGATTGTTCTAGAACCTACCATGAAAATGTTATGAATATACATGACCACTTGGTATCATATGTCATGCACTCTTTGTAAATGTTATTAATATACACGACCACTTGATATCATATGTCATGCACTCTTTGTAAATGTTATTAATATACACGCATCACTTGGTATGTATGTCATGCACTCTTTGTAAATGTTATGTATATGACCACTTAATATCATATGTCATGCACTCTTTGTAAATGTTATTAATATACCACGACCACTTGGTATCATATGTCATGCACTCTTTGTAAATGTTATTAATATACCGACCACTTGGTATCATATGTCCGCACTCTTTGTAAAATGTTATTAATATACGTCACTTGGTATCAAATGTCATGCACTCTTTTGTAAAATGTTATTAATATACACGACCACTTGATATCATATGTCATGCACTCTTGTAAATGTTATTAATATATATGACCACTTGGTATCATATGTCATGCACTCTTTGTAAATGTTATTAATATACCACGACCACTTGGTATCATATGTCATGCACTCTTTGTAAATGTTATTAATATACACCGACTTGCTTGTATCATATGTCATGCACTCTTTGTAAATGTTATTGATATACACGCACCACTTTGGTATCAAATGTCATGCACTCTTTGTAAATGTTATTAATATACACCGACCTTGATATCATAATGTCGTACTTGCATCAGTGGCAAATGTTGTTAATATACATTACCAGGTATCATATGTCATGCACTCTTTGTGAAATGTTATTAATATACAGCACCACTTGGTATCATATGTCATTGCACTCTTGCAAAATGTTATTAATATACACGACCACTTGATATCATATGTCATGCACTCTTTGTAAATGTTATTAATATACACGATATCACATGTCACCACTTGATATCATATGTCATGCACTCTTTGTAAATGTTATTAATATACACTCTTTTGTAAATGTTATGAATATACACGACCACTTGATATCATATGTCATGCACTCTTTGTAAATGTTATTAATATATGTCTTGCACTCGTAAATGTTATTAATATACCACCACTTGATATCATATGTCATGCACTCTTTGTAAATGTTATTAATATACACCACGACCACTTGATAATCATATGTCATGCACTTTTGTAAATGTTATTAATATACACGACCACTTGATATCATATGTCATGCACTCTTTGTAAATGTTATTAATATACCGACCACTTGATATCATATGTCATGCACTCTTTGTAAATGTTATTAATATACACGCACCACTTGGTATCATATGTCATGCACTCTTTGTAAATGTTATAATATACCACCCACCACTTGATATCATATGTCATGCACTCTTTGTAAATGTTATTAATATACACGACCACTTGATATCATATGTCATGCACTCTTTGTAAATGTTATGAATATACACGACCACTTGATATCATATGTCATGCACTCTTTGTAAATGTTATTAATATATACGCCACCACTTGGTATCATATGTCATGCACTCTTTGTAAATGTTATTAATATACAACGACCACTTGGTATCATATGTCATGCACTCTTTGTAAATGTTATTAATATACACGCACCACTTGGTATCATATGTCATGCACTCTTTGTAAATGTTATTAATATACACGACCACTTGGTATCATATGTCATGCACTCTTTGTAAATGTTATTAATATATTCACCACCACTTGGTATCATATGTCATGCACTCTTTGTAAATGTTATTAATATATACGACCACTTGGTATCATATGTCATGCACTCTTTGTAAATGTTATTAATATATATCGCACCACTTGGTATCATATGTCATGCACTCTTTTGTAAATGTTATTAATATATAACACACCACTTGGTATCATATGTCATGCACTCTTTGTAAATGTTATTAATATACCACGACCACTTGGTATCATATGTCATGCACTCTTTGTAAATGTTATTAATATACACCACCACTTGGTATCATATGTCATGCACTCTTTGTAAATGTTATTAATATATAACGACCACTTGGTATCATATGTCATGCACTCTTTGTAAATGTTATTAATATACACGTACCACTTGGTATCATATGTCATGCACTCTTTGTATATGTATTAATATACACCGACCACTTGGTATCATATGTCATGCACTCTTTGTAAATGTTATTAATATACACGACCACTTGATATCATATGTCATGCACTCTTTGTAAATGTTATTAATATACACGACCACTTGGTATCATATGTCATGCACTCTTTTGTAAATGTTATTAATATACCTCCACGACCACTTGATATCATATGTCATGCACTCTTTGTAAATGTTATTAATATACGATGACCACTTGGTATCATATGTCATGCACTCTTTGTAAATGTTAATATATACCTTACCACTTGATATCATATGTCATGCACTCTTTGTAAATGTTATTAATATACACGACCACTTGGTATCATATGTCATGCACTCTTTGTAAATGTTATTAATATATACCCACCACTTGGTATCATATGTCATGCACTCTTTGTAAATGTTATTAATATACACGACCACTTGGTATCATATGTCATGCACTCTTTGTAAATGTTATTAATATATACAACCACTTGGTATCATATGTCATGCACTCTTTGTAAATGTTATTAATATATACGACCACTTGGTATCATATGTCATGCACTCTTTGTAAATGTTATTAATATACACTACCACTTGGTATCACATGTCATGCACTCTTTGTAAATGTTATTAATATACACCCACCACTTGATATCACATGTCATGCACTCTTTGTAAATGTTATTAATATATACCTAATTACCACTGGTATCGTGTCATGCACCTTTGTAAATGTTATTAATATACACGACCACTTGGTATCGTGTCATGCACTCTTTGTAAATGTTATGAATATATAATGACCACTTGGTATCATATGTCATGCACTCTTTGTAAATGTTATTAATATACATGACCACTTGGTATCATATGTCATGCACTCTTTGTAAATGTTATTAATATACATGACCACTTGGTATCATATGTCATGCACTCTTTGTAAATGTTATTAATATACATGACCACTTGGTATCATATGTCATGCACTCTTTGTAAATGTTATTAATATATACGACCACTTGGTATCATATGTCATGCACTCTTTGTAAATGTTATTAATATACACGACCACTTGGTATCATATGTCATGCACTCTTTGTAAATGTTATTAATATACATGACCACTTGGTATCATATGTCATGCACTCTTTGTAAATGTTATTAATATACATGACCACTTGGTATTGTATGTCATGCACTCTTTGTGATGTTAGTTTATAACCGTCGATCCTTGACATAATCAAAACTGACATTAATTAAACATGTAATAGTTGTATCTAAACTCAATGGTCATGAGTTAAAACCAAAACAGGCAATCTGTATCAGAATTCAAGAAATAACAACTTTTGTAGTCTATGTTGTAAAGCAATCTCCAATACAACAGCATTAAAACATAAACTGAACATATTACAATACTACTACATGTTAAAAATACACTGATTATACAGGGGATGACCCCTTTCAAATGTTGTTAATATGTTAATCATTTACTAGATAATAAAAAAATATGTAAAATTATATGTGTTTAGAAAGCACTCAACAAGATCTGTTCAAACATGATCTCAAATCCTAGTTTTAACACTGGCTTTAGTAAATACTGGAACTAAATGATGAAACAAGTTTCTCTACAATAACTGAATGTAAAACTGAAACTCAAAGTAACACCAACAAGTTTCACAAGTTAACATTTAGTCATTATTCCTTTGGATTCCTGTCTTGCTTCACGTCTACGTGACACGTGCAGATGCTCCTGACTGACTGACTTCCTTCTACTAGCTCTTCAAAAAAATTCATCCTCCATATTACGTTTATGAATTTTTGTTAATCATTTTAACTCAGCCCATAAATATTCAATCAGACTGATAACAGGTGAATGACTTGACCATTCTATAGCATTAAATCTCTTATTTCTAAGATATCTTTCAACGACTCCACTAATGCAGATAAACTTCTTTGATTATTTAGTAGGCTAGTTGGAATAGGAAGATTTAAGAAACTACAACAGTAATACAACCCTGTTTATGTTTACACAACACTGTTTATATTTACACAACACTGTTTATATTTACACAACCCTGTTTATGTTTACACAACCCTGTTTATGTAACTAAAACCATGAAAAGTTCATGTACTTACTAAAGCCAGTGGATTTGAGATCACACTTGAACAGATCTCGTTGAGTACATTTAAAAGCATATAGTTTTACATATATATTTTACATTAAAAATAACAAATTAACAACATTTCCAAGGGGTCACTTTTCTGTCCACTCCCTGTACATTCTTCATTACTATATATAAATAAAATAATAATAATAGCTTTTACAATATGTATATCACACTAACAACTTCTGACATGTATGTCATCCTAGTTTCTTATTTTCTTATATCATGCATATCACAATAGCGTCTTCTAACATATATCACACTAGTTATATCAACTTAGCTTCTGTCAATGTCTATATGTTACATTAGTTTTTTGTCATGTATGTGTGTATGCATATCATATGTTTTTGTGAAGAATGACATTTTTACTGTAATAAATTTCTGTTTCTAAGATTTATATTGTAAGAAATAACTGAGAAAGATTGTGAGAGGTTGAAGTATATATCTTAGATTGTATATTGAGCATTAACAGAGGTTGATTGGAACATCTTTTTAAACAACTGTGGGTCAAAAAAGATACAAATATATCTAAGGATCTAATATTATACACAAGTTGACTGAGAAAACATATAAGAAGTTAATATGTGCTTTTTAAATTGTCTGTCTGGAACAACAGAGAAGAATGTAAGGTCCCCAAAGATTTTCAGTTGTTAATAGAGGAACACTTACGATAAGTTGATCTGTATATCTTAAAGCTGTCTGTCTGGGGCAATGGAGATGAAGGGAATGCCCCCAGTGATGTCAGAGGAGCAGCTGCTGGTTTCTGCTTTGGCGATGCTGGCTCAACAGTCTGACTTGCAGATCGGCTTCGCCGCTTAGCTTCAGAAATGAAAGCAGAAACATGCTCACAACTCTCAATAAAACTACTTGAAATTTAATAAAAGACATGAGTTGTGTTATTGTATGGGACATCTGTATTTACACATGGCAACACAAACATTATTTTATTAAGATATTAAAGAGCTAAGAAAGTTTCACTGTTAGAAACTCTTCAAACACATTGAAAAGTGTTTATTTAGTCAGAACATAGTATCATTATATGTTTGCTGTCAGTGAAATCAACTGACACCAGTGTATCATATTCTTGTCTTTGACCATTAGTATCAAAGAAAGAAACAACACTTCTAAGGAAAATGAATGTTACGATGCTTAGATACTTATTATTTATGTAAAATAACAAGCTAGTATTTTTCAAAAAATTAAAATCAAATGATAACTTAAATGATCTCCAACTGCTAACATCAGGACATGTACAGAAATATCAGTGTCCTTGTTAACACATTGTTTTATGTGTAAATGCACATATTTTAACACTGTGGATAAAAGAAACTGATGTGTTCCAGACTACAATAAACCTTCACATTTTCAATAATACTGAAAGTTTTCATTTAAAGTCTGTTTCAGTTCAAAACATCAACATCAACATTGTTTGCTGTGGTGTTAAAAAAAGAAACATTCTGTCCCATTTTACATAATTCATCAAACAACAGTTTCACTCAAATACTTTGACATCTATCTTTATAATACTGTATTATCTGGGCAAAGTAAACATCATGTGCAAACCAAGTCAATATAAGAAGAATTTGAATGTTATAAAACTTAAGCAAGCAATAAATTAGAAAATTAAAACTTTGATATTTTTATGTAGAAATACAATAAGTCTCTATTTATTCCAGCTAGTGGAGGCTCACTCAAGTGCTAGCACTAACATTATAAAATACAATTTTAACAGACACATGCATGTACCTCACTTTGTCAACCTTTGACATGCTGACACTAGACATGAAACTATAATATTACACAGTTATACTAATAAGATTAGAATGTTAAAAGTATCTCACCTGGTCGATCTTTGACGGCTGACACTAGAGACGCTGCTGTCATGGTGAACACATTGGTTACGGTAGTAGCCGAGTCTAGAAATGCTGGAACAGGAGAGGAGGAAGAAGTCAAACTGGACATATGGTCACTTTTATCAGTACTCTTTCTTGTCCTTGCACCCATTCGCTTTAAGCCTGAACTGTGTGATCCACCTCTCCGTGAACCAACAGTTTTCTTTTTAAACAATATGGCTGTTCTGCGATTTACCCCAGATGTCGACAATGGATCGTCTGAACCCTCCCCTCCATTTCCTGTAGTTGTTTGTCTGACAACCTTCTTGTTGTCAGCTGTTGTTTCCTCTATATGGTTAGTTGCTTTAGGATTTGTGCCATACACTGTCCTGTTTGCCCCTGTTCCACTAGCTAATTGTCCACACGGAAAAAGAGACAGAAAGAAAGAGAGAAAGGAAACTAAACAAATGAAAACATACAAAACGTTCAAGAGAAAACAACCGAAAATAATGATATATAGTATGTAGAGCACAAGCATAATTCACAATTATTTCTCAAGAAATGTAAAATACATGCAACACAACAAACATTGTATTTATTCAACATCTAAATTGTGAAACTGTCAGATATTGGTGTTATACACTTTGTAGCAAAGGGTTGGTCAGTTTATGTTCTAATGGTCAATTATTCAATTTATGAACGCCAGTTCTTTAATAATGAAATAAAACTAGAATTAAACCAGATAAGCTATGTCTGACACTAACAACTGGTATAATTATTTTTTCTACATCCTGTTCAAAGTGACCACCCATACACATAATTAAACAGAAACACGATACACATAAAGTCACAAGATATACATCTTTGCACTAGAAATTCGTATGAACTCAACTTCAACATTTGAACTTACTACCCAGCCAATGCCAAGGCTTGCAAAAGAAACTGACTACTACTTTGAGAAACATACTCAAAATTTATAAAAAAAAGAACAAGTTAATCAAAAGAGGAACAAAAGTTAAAACACAAGATATATATATATAAATACAGTTGAAACTAATTAGCAAAAAAATAAATAAGACAATGAACTTAAGGAAAGAAAAGATCGACCATGACAGATGGATAGCTCTAGGTTAGTATAAGTAATAATTAACAGTTCTTTAAAACTCTCAAGGTATCACTGTGATGAACAATAACATGCAGTAGAGGAAAGCTAAAGGTAGAAAAACAATACAGTTAAACCAGCATCTACATCTACAACTGATTTTAAGGATAACTTTTCCAGCATAGTATATGCTATAATACAATTAAAACAGTTACATAAAACTGTAAATACATCACATTCATTACTACAATAAAGTGGTGGGTTTATGTCCCTTGTGATAAACACCAGAATTGGTACACTCAGTTAACTTGTACAAAATGTGATGAAATAGTTGTCAATTCACTGACTGTTTGACTGCAGCATCATGCAATGTCTGACATTACCTAATATAGTTTCTAATGTCACATGGTGCAATATAAGTGAGGAAGAGTATTCTTCATGAAGAGTATGTACAAAACAAAATATTTACCTGGAAGAGTAATCAGTAGAAAAAACAAGATATTTACCTGGGAGAGTAATCAGTAGAAAAAACAAGATATTTACCTGGAAGAGTAATCAGTAGAAAAAACAAGATATTTACCTGGGAGAGTAATCAGTAGAAAAACAAGATATTTACCTGGGAGAGTAATCAGTAGAAAAAACAAGATATTTACCTGGGAGAGTAATCAGTAGAAAAAACAAGATATTTACCTGGGAAAGTAATTAGTAGAAAAAATAAGATATTTACCTGGGAGAGTAATTAGTAGAAAAAATAAGATATTTATCTGGGAGAGTAATCAGTAGAAAAAATAAGATATTTACTTGGGAGAGTAATCAGTAGAAAAAATAAGATATTTACCTGGAAGAGTAATCAGTAGAAAAAATAAGATATTTACCTGGAAGAGTAATCAGTAGAAAAAATAAGATATTTACCTGGGAGGGTAATTAGTAGAAAAAATAAGATATTTACCTGGGAGAGTAATTAGTAGAAAAGATATTTACTTTGGAGAGTAATTAGTAGAAAAGATATTTACTTTGGAGAGTAATTAGTAGAAAAACATTTATCTAGGAGAGTAATTAGCAGAAAAAATAAGATATTTACCTGGAAGAGTAATTAGTAGAAAAAATAAGATATTTACCTGGGAGAGTAATTAGTAGAAAAAATAAGATATTTACCTGGGAGAGTAATTAGTAGAAAAGATATTTACTTTGGAAAGTAATTAGTATAAAGAATAAGATATTTACCTGGGAGAGTAATTAGTAGAAAAACATTTATCTAGAAGAGTAATTTGTAGAAAAACGTTTCTTTCTCCCTGAAGAATAAATACATAGCAGAAATAATTAATTCTCACTATATAGTATGTAGCAATGAAGGTTATTCTCACTATAGTGTGTAGCAATGAAGGTTATTCTCACTATAGAGTGTGTAGCAGTGAAGGTTATTCTCACTATAGAGTATGTAGCAGTGAAGGTTATTCTCACTATAGAGTGTGTAGCAGTGAAGGTTATTCTCACTATACAGTATGTAGCAGTGAAGGTTATTCTCACTATACAGTATGTAGCAGTGAAGGTTATTCTCACCATACAGTATGTTGCAGTGAAGGTTATTCTCACCATACAGTATGTTGCAGTGAAGGTTATTCTCACCATACAGTATGTTGCAGTGAAGGTTATTCTCACCATACAGTATGTTGCAGTGGTGTGTAGCAATGAAGATTATTCTCACTATAGTGTGTAGCAGTGAAGGTTATTCTCACAATAGAGTGTGTAGCAGTGAAGGTTATTCTCACTATAGAGTGTGTAGCAATGAAGGTTATTCTCACTATACAGTATGTAGCATTGAAGGTTATTCTCACCATAGAGTGCAGCAATGAAGGTTATTCTCACCATAAAGTGTGTAGCAGTGAAGGTTATTCTCACCATAGTGTGTAGCAATGAAGGTTATTCCTCACTATACAGTATGTAGCAGTGAAGGTTATTCCTCACTATAGTGTGTAGCAATGAAGGTTATTCTCACTATACAGTATGTAGAAGTGAAGGTTATTCTCACTATAGAGTGTGTAGCAATGAAGGTTATTCTCACCATAGAGGTTGTAGCAGTGAAGGTTATTCTCACTATAGAGTGTGTAGCAATGAAGGTTATTCTCACTATAGTGTGTAGCAGTGAAGGTTATTCTCACTATACAGTATGTAGCAGTGAAGGTTATTGTCACTATACAGTATGTTGCAGTGAAGGTTATTCTCACTGTAGAGTGTGTAGCAATGAAGGTTATTCTCACTATAGAGTGTGTAGCAGTAAAGGTTATTTTCACTATAGAGTGTGTAGCAATGAAGGTTATTCTCACTATAGAGTACATAACAATGATATTTATTCTCCTATAGAGTACAGTGAACAGTGATATTTATTCTCCCAAAGAGTACATAACAGTGATATTTATTCTCCTATAGAACACGTAACAGATATTTATTCTCCTATAGAGTAACGTAACAGAGATATTCTCTATACAGTATGTGACAGAGATATTCTCTATAGAACATATTAGTGTATGTAACATTGACATACATCCTCCCTGTAGAGTATGTAACAGTGAAGGTTATTCTCACTATAGAGTATGTAGCAGTGAAGGTTATTCTCACTATAGAGTGTGTAGCAATGAAGGTTATTCTCACTATAGAGTGTGTAGCAATGAAGATTATTCTCACTATAGAGTGTGTAGCAGTGAAGGTTATTCTCACTATAGAGTGTGTAGCAATGAAGGTTATTCTCACTATAGAGTGTGTAGCAATGAAGGTTATTCTCACTATAGAGTGTGTAGCAATGAAGGTTATTCTCACCATACAGTATGTAGCAGTGAAGGTTATTCTCACCATAGAGATGTTGCAATGAAGGTTATTCCTCACAGTAGAGTGTGTAGCAATGAAGGTTATTCTCACTATAGAGTGTGTAGCAATGAAGGTTATTCTCACTATAGAGTATGTAGCAGTGAAGGTTATTCTCACTATAGAGTATGTAGCAGTGAAGGTTATTCTCACTATAGAGTGTGTAGCAATGAAGGTTATTCTCACTATAGAGTGTGTAGCAATGAAGGTTATTCTCACTATAGTGTGTAGCAGTGAAGGTTATTCTCACTATAGAGAGTGTAGCAATGAAGGTTATTCTCACTATAGAGTGTGTAGCAATGAAGGTTATTCTCACTATACAGTATGTAGCACTGAAGGTTATTGTCACCATAGAGTGTGTAGCAGTGAAGGTTATTCTCACTGTAGAGTGTGTAGCAGTGAAGGTTATTCTCACTATACAGTGTGTAGCAATGAAAGTTATTCTCACTATAGAGTGTGTAACAATGAAGGTTATTCTCACAATACAGTATGTAGCAGTGATATTTATTCTCACTATAGAGTGTGTAGCAATGATATTTATTCTCACTATAGAGTGTGTAACAGTGATATTTATTTTCACTATAGAGTGTGTAACAATGAATTTATTCTCCTATAGAGTGTGTAGCAAGAAGATATTCTCACTATACAGTATGTAGAACAGAGATATTCTCTCCATAGATAGAGTGTAGCAATGAAGGTTATTCTCACTGTAGAGTGTGTAACAGTGAAGGTTATTCTCACTATAGAGTGTGTAGCAATGAAGGTCATTCTCACTATAGAGTGTGTAGCAATGAAGGTTATTCTCACCATACAGTATGTAGCAGTGAAGGTTATTGTCACTATACAGTATGTTGCAGTGAAGGTTATTCTCACTGTAGAGTGTGTAGCAATGAAGGTTATTCTCACTATAGAGTGTGTAGCAGTAAAGGTTATTCTCACTATAGAGTGTGTAGCAGTAAAGGTTATTCTCACTATAGAGTACATAGCAGTGATATTTATTCTCCTATAGAGTGTGTAACAGTGATATTTATTCTCCTATAGAGTACAGTAACAGTGATATTTATTCTCCATAGAGTATGTAACAGTGATATTTATTCTCCTATAGAGTGCGTAACAGAGATATTTATTCTCCTATAGAGCACGTAACAGAGATATTCTCTCTATACAGTATGTGACAGAGATATTCTCTATAGAACATATTAGTGTATGTAACATTGACATACATCCTCCCTGTAGAGTATGTAACAGTGAAGGTTATTCTCACTATAGAGTATGTAGCAGTGAAGGTTATTCTCACTATAGAGTGTGTAGCAATGAAAGATTATTCTCACTATAGAGTGTGTAGCAATGAAGGTTATTCTCACTATAGAGTATGTAGCAGTGAAGGTTATTCTCACTATAGAGTATGTAGCAGTGAAGGTTATTCTCACTATAGAGTGTGTAGCAATGAAGGTTATTCTCACCATAGAGTATGTTGCAGTGAAGGTTATTCTCACTATACAGTGTGTTGCAGAAGGTTATTCTCACTATAGAGTGTGTAGCAATGAAGGTTATTCTCACCATACAGTGTGTAGCAATGAAGATTATTCTCACAGTAGAGTGTGTAGCAGTGAAGGTTATTCTCACTAGAGTGTGTAGCAGTGAAGGTTATTCTCACCATAGAGTGTGTAGCAATGAAGGTTATTCTCACTATAGAGTATGTAGCAATGAAGGTTATTCTCACTATAGAGTGTGTAGCAATGAAGGTTATTCTCACTATACAGTATGTAGCAGTGAAGGTTATTCTCACTATAGTGTGTAGCAATGAAGGTTATTCTCACTATACAGTATGTAGAAGTGAAGGTTATTCTCACTGTAGTGTGTAGCAATGAAGGTTATTCTCATTATAGAGTGTGTAGCAGTGAAGGTTATTCTCACTATAGAGTGTGTAGCAATGAAGGTTATTCTCACTATAGAGTGTGTAGCAGTGAAGGTTATTCTCACTATAGAGTGTGTAGCAATGAAGGTTATTCTCACTATAGAGTGTGTAGCAATGAAGGTTATTCTAACTATAGAGTACATAACAGTGATATTTATTCTCCCTATAGAGTACGTAACAGTGATATTTATTCTCCCTATAGAGTACGTAACATATTTATTCTCCCTATAGAGTGCAACAGAGATATATTGCTATAGTAACAGAGATATTCTCTCTATACAGTATGTCACAGAGATATTCTCTCTATAGAACATATTAGTGTATGTAACATTGACATACATCCTCCCTGTAGAGTATGTAACAGTGAAGGTTATTCTCACAGTGTGTGTAGCAGTGAAGGTTATTCTCACTATAGAGTGTGTAGCAATGAAGGTTATTCTCACTATAGAGTGTGTAGCATGAAGATTATTCTCACTATAGTGTGTAGCAGTGAAGGTTATTCTCACTGTAGAGAGTGTAGCAATGAAGGTTATTCTCACTATAGAGTGTGTAGCAAGAAGGTTATTCTCACATATACAGTATGTAGCAGTGAAGGTTATTGTCACTATACAGTATGTTGCAGTGAAGGTTATTCTCACTGTAGAGTGTGTAGCAATGAAGGTTATTCTCACTATAGAGTGTGTAGCAATAAAGGTTATTCTCACTATAGAGTGTGTAGCAATGAAGGTTATTCTCACAACACAGTATGTAGCACTGAAGGTTATTGTCACTGTAGAGTGTGTAGCAATGAAGGTTATTCTCACTATAGAGTGTGTAGCAGTAAAGGTTATTTTCACTATAGAGTGTGTAGCAATGAAGGTTATTCTCACTATAGAGTGTGTAGCAATGAAGGTTATTCTCACTATAGAGTACATAACAGTGATATTTATTCTCCCTATAGAGTACGTAACAGTGATATTTATTCTCCCTATAGAGTATGTAACAGTGATATTTATTCTCCTATAGAGTGTGTAACAGAGATATTTATTCTAAAAGTACGTAACAGAGATATTCTCTATACAGTATGTAACAGAGATATTCTCTCTATAGAACATATTAGTGTATGTAACATTGACATACATCCTCCCTGTAGAGTATGTAACAGTGAAGGTTATTCTCACTATAGAGTATGTAACAGTGAAGGTTATTCTCACTATAGAGTGTGTAGCAATGAAGATTATTCTCACTATAGAGTGTGTAGCAATGAAGGTTATTCTCACTATAGAGTGTGTAGCAATGAAGGTTATTCTCACTACACAGTATGTAGCAGTGAAGGTTATTCTCACTATAGAGTGTGCAGCAATGAAGGTTATTCTCACTATACAGTATGTTGCAGTGAAGGTTATTCTCACTATACAGTATGTTGCAGTGGTTATTCTCACTGTAGAGTGTGTAGCAATGAAGGTTATTCTCACTATACAGTGTGTAGCAATGAAGATTATTCTCACTATAGTGTGTAGCAGTGAAGGTTATTCTCACAATAGAGTGTGTAGCAGTGAAGGTTATTCTCACTATAGAGTGTGTAGCAATGAAGGTTATTCTCACTATAGAGTGTGTAGCAATGAAGATTATTCTCACTATAGTGTGTAGCAGTGAAGGTTATTCTCACTATAGAGAGTGTAGCAATGAAGGTTATTCTCACTGTAGAGTGTGTAGCAATGAAGGTTATTCTCACTA
Organism: Tachypleus tridentatus; assembly: GCF_004210375.1. Classification (NCBI taxonomy): domain Eukaryota; kingdom Metazoa; phylum Arthropoda; class Merostomata; order Xiphosura; family Limulidae; genus Tachypleus; species Tachypleus tridentatus. The sequence goes on from NC_134831.1 coordinate 110,045,916, forward strand.
TACAGTATGTAGCAGTGAAGGTTATTGTCACTATACAGTATGTTGCAGTGAAGGTTATTCTCACTCATAGAGAGTGTAGCAATGAAGGTTATTCTCACTATAGAGTGTGTAGCAATAAAGGTTATTCTCACTATAGAGTGTGTAGCAATGAAGGTTATTCTCACAACACAGTATGTAGCACTGAAGGTTATTGTCACTGTAGAGTGTGTAGCAATGAAGGTTATTCTCACTATAGAGTGTGTAGCAGTAAAGGTTATTTTCACTATAGAGTGTGTAACAATGAAGGTTATTCTCACTATAGAGTGTGTAGCAATGAAGGTTATTCTCACTATAGAGTACATAACAGTGATATTTATTCTCCCTATAGAGTACGTAACAGTGATATTTATTCTCCCTATAGAGTATGTAACAGTGATATTTATTCTCCCTATAGAGTACGTAACAGAGATATTTATTCTCCCTATAAAGTACGTAACAGAGATATTCTCTCTATACAGTATGTAACAGAGATATTCTCTCTATAGAACATATTAGTGTATGTAACATTGACATACATCCTCCCTGTAGAGTATGTAACAGTGAAGGTTATTCTCACTATAGAGTATGTAACAGTGAAGGTTATTCTCACTATAGAGTGTGTAGCAATGAAGATTATTCTCACTATAGAGTGTGTAGCAATGAAGGTTATTCTCACTATAGAGTGTGTAGCAATGATGGTTATTCTCACTACACAGTATGTAGCAGTGAAGGTTATTCTCACTATAGAGTGTGCAGCAATGAAGGTTATTCTCACTATACAGTATGTTGCAGTGAAGGTTATTCTCACTATACAGTATGTTGCAGTGGTTATTCTCACTGTAGAGTGTGTAGCAATGAAGGTTATTCTCACTATACAGTGTGTAGCAATGAAGATTATTCTCACTATAGTGTGTAGCAGTGAAGGTTATTCTCACAATAGAGTGTGTAGCAGTGAAGGTTATTCTCACTATAGAGTGTGTAGCAATGAAGGTTATTCTCACTATACAGTATGTAGCATTGAAGGTTATTCTCACTATAGAGTGTGCAGCAATGAAGGTTATTCTCACTATACAGTATGTAGCAGTGAAGGTTATTCTCACTATAGTGTGTAGCAATGAAGGTTATTCTCACTATACAGTATGTAGAAGTGAAGGTTATTCTCACTGTAGTGTGTAGCAATGAAGGTTATTCTCATTATAGAGTGTGTAGCAGTGAAGGTTATTCTCACTATAGAGTGTGTAGCAATGAAGGTTATTCTCACTATAGAGTGTGTAGCAATGAAGGTTATTCTAACTATAGAGTACATAACAGTGATATTTATTCTCCCTATAGAGTACGTAACATATTTATTCTCCCTATAGAGTACGTAACATATTTATTCTCCCTATAGAGTACGTAACAGAGATATTCTCTCTATACAGTATGTGACAGAGATATTCTCTCTATAGAACATATTAGTGTATGTAACATTGACATACATCCTCCCTGTAGAGTATGTAACAGTGAAGGTTATTCTCACTATAGAGTATGTAGCAGTGAAGGTTATTCTCACTATAGAGTGTGTAGCAATGAAGGTTATTCTCACTATAGAGTGTGTAGCAATGAAGATTATTCTCACTATAGAGTATGTAGCAGTGAAGGTTATTCTCACTATAGAGTGTGTAGCAATGAAGGTTATTCTCACTATAAAGTGTGTAGCAATGAAGGTTATTCTCACTATAGTGTGTAGCAGTGAAGGTTATTCTCACTATAGAGAGTGTAGCAGTGAAGGTTATTCTCACTATAGAGAGTGTAGCAATGAAGGTTATTCTCACTGTAGAGTGTGTAGCAATGAAGGTTATTCTCACTATACAGTATGTAGCAGTGAAGGTTATTGTCACTATACAGTATGTTGCAGTGAAGGTTATTCTCACTGTAGAGTGTGTAGCAATGAAGGTTATTCTCACTATAGAGTGTGTAGCAATGAAGGTTATTCTCACTATAGAGTATGTAGCAGTGAAGGTTATTCTCACTGTAGAGTGTGTAGCAATGAAGGTTATTCTCACTATAGAGTGTGTAGCAATGAAGGTTATTCTCACTATATAGAGTGTGTAGCAATGAAGGTTATTCTCACTATATAGTATGTAACAATGAAGGTTATTCTCACTATAGAGTGTGTAGCAATGAAGGTTATTCTCACTATAGAGTGTGTAGCAATGAAGGTTATTCTCACTATAGAGTGTGTAGCAGTGACGGTTATTCTCACTATAGAGTGTGTAGCAGTGAAGGTTATTCTCACTATAGAGTGTGTAGCAGTGAAGGTTATTCTCACTAGTATGTAGCAGTGAAGGTTATTCTCACTGTAGAGTGTGTAGCAATGAAGGTTATTCTCACTGTAGAGTGTGTAGCAATGAAGGTTATTCTCACTATAGAGTGTGTAGCAATGAAGGTTATTCTCACTATAGAGTGTGTAGCAGTGACAGTTATTCTCACTATCGAGTGTGTAGCAGTGAAGGTTATTCTCACTATATAGTGTGTAACAATGAAGGTTATTCTCACTATAGAGTGTGTAGCAATGAAGGTTATTCTCACTATAGAGTGTAGCAATGAAGGTTATTCTCACTATAGAGTACATAACAGTGATATTTATTCTCCCTATAGAGTACGTAACAGTGATATTTATTCTCCCTATAGAGTACGTAACAGAGATATTCTCTCTATACAGTACGTAACAGAGATATTCTCTCTATAGAACATATTAGTGTATGTAACATTGACATACATCCTCCCTGTAGAAGATGTAACAGTGAAGGTTATTTTCAATATAGAGAATGTAGCAGTAAGGGTTATTCTCCCTACAGAGAATATTTAGTGTACATAACAGAAGGTTAGTTTCCCTATAAAGTATGTAACATAAAATGTTATTCTCTCTATACAGTACGTAGCAGTAGGGTTATTGTCCCTACACAGTATGTAACATATTCTAAAGACAGCTGGTATGGGTATTAAAACTCAGTAATATAAAGTACTGAACAACATTACAACCTCCTTAGGTCACTTCAGTTAAAAACAATTTGGAATGCGTAGGACTATAGAAATACTGCTTTTTCATAAGCTTCAGGTCATATCTGTCCTTTTCTTTCCATCCTTACACAATTTCAACATTAAGCACATATTTCACACACAGTAGAATGTGCACTATACCACAACACGAGGGCTCTGCACAGCATGGGATATGAATAATGTTATACCACAACAACAGATATACACAAGGTGTATGCAACAAAATATGAGTACACAACATAGGATATAAATAATGTTATACCACAACAACAGATATACACAAGGTGTATGCAACAAAACAGAGCACACAACATGGAATATAAATGATGTTATACCACAACAACAGATATACACAAGGTGTATGCAACAAAACAGAGTACACAACATGGGATATAAATAATATTATACCACAACAACAGATATACACAAGGTGTATGCAACAAAATATGAGTACACAACATGGGATCAACACAATAAGCTATAAAACAAAAACATAGGTTATGCATAATATACAATTTGTTACATTTATTATAAACATTCTCTTGCATATATTTTACTTATTTCCAATCAGCAATACTTACTTTAAAACTGTTAAAAAAATCAGTAAAGGTGATTTCTTGTCTACAGTTAAAGAAACCCACTTCCAAATCAGTACAGGTGATTCCTTGTCCATAGTTAAAGAAATCCAGTACCAAATCAGTAGAGGTGTTTCCCTGTCTAAAGTTTAATAAATCTACTTCCAAATCAGTACATATGATTCCATGTTTAGAGTTAAAGAACTCTAGGTTCAAATCAGTACAGGTGATTCCTTCTCTACTGTTAGAGAGATCTACTTCCAAATCAGTACAGGTGATTCCTTGTTTACAGTTAAAGAAAGGTACAGTTACTAAAACCTACCTTCAACTCAGTAAAGGGGCCTTCTTGTCAGTAAAATACTATCTGACTAATAGACGATCAATATCTGAAACATGTTTACAGTGTTATTCAGTTTTCCATAAACATAATGAAAAACCATCAAAAACCTTAACAGTTTTTATTTACGAACGCATTTGTAAGAATATAGTCAAAGTAAACCCTAAGATTGTGGATGAAATACCCTCAAAATATTTATAACAGCAAACAATAAAAAAAAATTCACTTACAATAATTACTGAAATATTATAACAAACATCTTAGTAAGAATGTTAATTACGAAGTATATTTTCATAGTTTTAGCACAATTATTCAGAGTTTTACAAAGTAAATTAACCAATTTTGAACTTAAATGTTTTAATGCATCAGGTAATGTGTAAAATGATAATGTGAAGACACTATACTACAATAAACAAAAATAAATTGTGGAAACAGCAAATACCATGTCATTTTGAACAAAGTTAGCTTGCTACATGAGAACTTTGTTGTGGCACTGTTAGACAACCCATCCTTATAAACTGAACATAACACTTGTGTTACACTGACATACTTCACAGTCTACATATAATGAGAATGTGTTATATTAACACACCTCATGAAAGAAACACAATGGTATACGGCCTTGCTTTATCAATTACACACAATTAGAAATGTGTAACAACTGTGTTAGGATAACTAGCTTTATCAACTGCACACAATCAGAACTGTATAAAAACTGTGTTAGGTTAGATTGCTTTATCACTTATACACAAAGATAATTGTGTATTACTTTATCTTGTTTTGTAAAGTATTATTTCTGTTGTAAAGAATTTCTTTTTTTTACATATAATATAACATAAATTATTAGGAAACACAAAATAATTATCCACACACATCCTTACCTTCATTCTTGTGTTTACTCTCTATATACAATATTACATAGATATCTATCATCCACACACATCCTTACCTTCTTTCTTGTGTTTACTCTCTATGTACAATATGACATAGATATCTATCATCCACACACATCCTTACCTTCATTCTTGTGTTTACTCTCTACGTACAATATGACATAAATATCTATCATCCACACACATCCTTATCTTCTTTCTTGTGTTCACTCTCTATGTACAATATTACATAGATATCTATCATCCACACAACTCCTTATCTTCTTTCTTGTGTTTACTCTCTATGTACAACATTACATAGATATCTATCATCCACACACATCCTTACCTTCTTTCTTGTGTTTACTCTCTATGTACAATATGACATAGATATCTATCATCCACACAACTCCTTACCTTCATTCTTGTGTTTACTCTCTATGTACAATATTACATAGATATCTATCATCCACACACATCCTTACCTTCATTCTTGTGTTCACTCACTATGTACAATATGACATAGATATCTATCATCCACACAACTCCTTACCTTCATTCTTGTGTTTACTCTCTATGTACAATATTACATAGATATCTATCATCCACACACATCCTTACCTTCTTTCTTGTGTTTACTCTCTATGTACAATATGACATAGATATCTATCATCCACACACATCCTTACCTTCTTTCTTGTGTTTACTCTCTATGTACAATATTACATAGATATCTATCATCCACACACATCCTTACCTTCTTTCTTGTGTTTTACTCTCTGTGTACAATATTACATAGATATCTATCATCCACACATCCTTACCTTCTTTCTTGTGTTTACTCTCTATGTACAATATTACATAGATATCTATCATCCACACACATCCTTACCTTCTTTCTTGTGTTTACTCTCTATGTACAATATTACATAGATATCTATCATCCACACACATCCTTACCTTCTAACATAGCATTTCTTGTGTTTACTCTCTATGTACAACATTACATAGATATCTATCATCCACACACATCCTTACCTTCTTTCTTGTGTTTACTCTCTATGTACAATATGACATAGATATCTATCATCCACACACATCCTTACCTTCTTTCTTGTGTTTACTCTCTATGTACAATATTACATAGATATCTATCATCCACACACATCCTTACCTTCTTTCTTGTGTTTACTCTCTATGTACAATATGACATAGATATCTATCATCCACACACATCCTTACCTTCTTTCTTGTGTTCACGCTCTATGTTCAATATTACATAGATATCTATCATCCACACACATCCTTACCTTCTTTCTTGTGTTCACTATCTTTTTTTTTCTCGCGTTCCTTTTCTCGATCTTGTGACTGCTTGACTGTACTTGCTCTTCGAGATCTACCAGTAAAAGGTTTATCTTTCTTAGGCAACTTTTCTGGTGGTTCAGCCAGAACTGGGGTAGCCAAATGTTTCTGAGTTCTTCCTGAATAACAAGAGAAGGTAACTGTAGCATAAGGAATAGTGTACTTTTCCCTAAGTGCTTCTTTATGAGTGCAGGGGGCACAGTATCATGTGATCATATAATGATCTTTGCTCCTGGATATTTTTTAATATTAGCTGTATCTTCTTTAAATTTATTAGCAGGAACATATAAACTGTAATTTACTCTTTGTGGCTGTTTGATGTCTTACAAAATATTACACATTTTATTAAACTAAAATTGAAGAATTTATATCAGGAAGATAATCAATTTTGAAAGATATTTTTTGACCACACACTAAATTGTAAAGAATCTCATCTTCACAATTCTTACTATAATGGACACACATATGTATCTATCTATGTACATCACTAAAAGCAGAAATACCACTTGGCACCATCTATTCAATTGCACTACTAACTAAATCCAATAACAATATTTTATATTTTGTACATTCAAGGTTCAGATAATTAGAAAAATAACTACAAAGTGTGCAATAACCATTTGTTTTATACCAGAACAATTTAAATAAATGTACTCTCTTCAAGAGAAAACACAAGTTTCACTAAAGTTGTATGTGATGATTTAATTATATCTTCACTGATGTAATTTTTAAATATAGTACTAAGAAAACTTAGTTTTTCAAAAAACTTTTTTCAGTAAAGGGTAACATATTTACACATGAAAAGACATTACAGTTTACAGCACCATTATCTAAACACTCCTCCCATGTGTTATTTCCCAGAAAATCCTTTTCTGGAAAATAATCACTCTTTCTAAATTATTTCAATGAGGTATACTGCAATTAGCTATCACTAGCACACATATCAACCTGTAGGGCAGTGTTTCTCCTGGTACTAACAGTTTAAAATAGATGTTTAAAAATATTCTTCAAAATAATATTTTTTTTGTTTTAACAAATTATCACAGTTTATTATTTTAAACACATTTGCAACAAATCTCTCAACCAATATATACTATGCTACACACAAGGAGGTCTTAAAATGTTTAAGTATTACTACTTATGAGCTAAATCTCAAGAGCTACCTCTGTGAGAATGTGGGTGCTCTTTGTCCCAATCCTTTGGTTTGCTACTTGGAATAGGGGCCTGAGGCTTTAGCACAGGAGGCGACGTGTTTCTTTTGGGGGACCGGCCAGATACAGCTCCACCACTTTTATGAGACCTTGTAGGAAGAGGACTTGTTGAGGGACTGGAAAGATGTGGAGGGGGAGAGGATGCTGTCCGTTTACTGAGTTTAGGGGATTTTGCTGGGGTAGTGCTGGGGGTGAGGTAACACGTTTGGGTGAGCGAATACTAGTTGCTGACTTTGCAGCTGTTTTAGAGGCTTTCTTTTTCACAGTCTTTTTTAACCCTCTGGTTTTTGGACTTCTTTTTGGAGCAACGGGTGGAGGTTGTGGTGAAACAGAAAAGGTCAGAGAAGGTGGTGACAGTGGAGAAGGCAGTGGTAAAGACTCAGAACTTGTGGAGGTTATGTCATCTTCCAAAGCTTTAAAAATAAAAAAAATTGTCTAAGCTCAATAATTTAGCAAAAACAAATGTTCAGTCTAAATGGACACGGAGATGAAAGTGAAAAAATAAAACTTTATTTGTTTAGAAGTGAGTTAAATAATTGTGTGATTATCAAATATTTTTATAACTTTTGTTTAAAAACTATTTGTAATTTTCTTAAAGTAACACATAACACCACAAAAAACTGATAAATTGTAAAAAGAGGGCATGTTAGGGTCCGAGATTAGTGTGGCAGACTGTAGATGTAAGGTTCTACGATTACCATAAAAACAAATTTCATGAAAAACTCTGGATCATGGATGAGTTATAAGAGAAACAGGCAAATCCCATTATTTGGTTCAATAACATTTAGCAGTGGGTCTTGTTGAAAAGCTACTTTCCTCTGGTTTATCACTAAGATTAGACAGCTAGCAAAGAAAAGCTCTTGAATAGCTTTGCCCAAATTTCAAACAATAATTAAAAAATTTCCTTTTGCTGAATAAAACTGGATCACAACTTTTAAAATCTAACAAGAGAACGTATTTACCCACATAATAAGACTCCTACATACCAACATGAAAATTACAGTTAGGATAAGTAATATTTAAATTTTACACTTTTAGAGATTATGCCTCTCGGTGGGATGAATACCATTCAATTCATTTAATACAATATATTGGTCTTATTTTATATGAGAAAATAGTCTCTTCCATAAAAGGGAAAGTCCATTATGGAAGACAAAAAGAGGTAAGAGGTTCTCAATTTAGAAAAATACTTATTGCTGGGATTAGCTTATTTTTTATGCAATGTTTTACAAATAACTCTTGTTACTAGGATAATATTTTTAAATAAATATTTTTGTACTCAAATTATTTTGAAAATGTATCAAATGAACCACACTCTAATATTACCTTTTTCTCGGGGAAGCAGTGGTAAAGCTGGGGGGATTTTGTTATTTTTGTTTTTGGTAACACCTTCTTCCTTCTTTTCAGGTTCCTCTGTTTTGTTTTCTTTCATTTTTTCCTTTTCTTTCTCTTTTCTGTTTTCTGCTTCCTTTGTTCTTTTGTTCTTCTCAACAAATAAATCTTTCTCTCTTTCAGACTCGGTTTCAGAGGTATCCTGTTGTTCAAGTTTGCTCCAGCTCATTCCACTTTCTCTCATAGAAATCTTTCTCCGAACTTTTGTTATCTCTGTCTTTAAGTGCTTGCTTGTTTTGTGCGAGCCCCTGCAAGGAAAAGAAACTAAATGAATAAAGATCCAGTTAACCTAAAGTTCCCCAACTGATTGAAAGAGAAGCATAATAAATAAATAATATTCAGGATAATTTTCTGAAACCTTTAGTTTTACACATCATGTACAAAATAAAACTTTACATTATAAACATTTTTCTTAATAGTTTCTACAGAATTAAGAATGATAAGGGTAATGTCAACAAAACGTTGTTCTAAATCTCTGTTACACCATCCACAGGTTGAATACATTATATTAATGTAACTAGTGGTAAATGAGCTGTCCAACTACAACAAATACTGAGTAGTCAGTAGTTATGAGTGAAGGAAGACAGGCCTTGCTTGTACTCTTGAAGAGAACATTATCCTTGTTATTCATGATGACTAGAAACCCATTTGAAGAAAATTTGTATTTCAAGACACCTGGTGTGGGTTTTAAAACTTTTATTAATAAAGCAGAAAAGAATGTTCCAACCTCCTTAGTTCATTTTCAGATTAACAAAAAGAGTTAGCAACTGATCTTTGCCAGGCACATGTCTTTGGGAAAAGATTATAAACTGGGTACTGGATTGTAGGTGATGTCAGGTTATTAGTTAGCATAGCTATTAAGGTGTTCCTTTATATTGGTTTAATTTTGGTTTTAGTTGCTGTATAAGTAGAGCTTCTTTGATTTTGCATTTGTTTATATTTGTTTCCCTACTTAGTATCTGGGTGTTTTCTATGGTAATGTTGTGTTTATTTGATATCCAGTGTTCAAAAACATGTGAAGGTGTTCATTGTGTTCTTTGAATTTAGTTTCCATTTTTCTGTTTGTTTCTCCAATACAGAAGTAGTGACAGTTGTTGCATTGTATTTTATATATTATGTTGGTATTGTGTTTGTCAGTGTAGTTTTTACATATGACGGACCTTAGTTTTGTACCTGGTTTTTGAATAAATTTGGTGTTTACTGGAATTTTTTGTTTTGTTATAAGTTTTTTTCCAAATGTTGGTTATTTTTTCACTGATGTCGATAATGTACGGTATGCAACAGTGTAAGGTTTTGCAGTTTGTTGTATCTTGGGAGTTATAACCATTTGTTTGTTGTTTATCTAGGTGTATGTGTATAATTTTTTGGAGGAAATTTGTTGATGTTGATGAATACATAAAGAACACATGTGCCCTGCAAAGGTCAAACTCTCATCGCTCACCTGAAGATGACCTGAGAAAGTCAAAACATTGTTTTCTGCTTTATTAGTAAAAGTGTTAATACACATACCAACTGTCCTGAGATATACTGTCCTTGTCAGCCAATGGTGTTCAAGTTCCAATCTACAGTTTCTTGTTGCTTATCAACTTTTATCTCTTACAATTATATTACAATGAAATATTCCAGTCAAATTTAGCAAGTCACCTGACAACCACAGTGGAAATAAAGTAACAGTAGAACATTTTGATAACGTCATGACACCAAATACCAATTAGTTTGGGGAAAACTAAGTAACAGTCCTTTCCAAGGCAAATTACTATGGATTAATTCATAAATACATGTTCAGATTAATGATTTAAAATTCTCAAGGATACATCACTTGTACTTAACAGCATTGAAAAACAAATAGATGTAGATCAACTTAGACAACCAGGACCATCCAAAAAAGGAAACTGAAACAAGTTACACCCCAACTACAGTATGCAAAGTTTAGCATCTTGTAACATGAGAGATAATGAAAACATAATGGTCAGTGTCATAAGACAACCACATCCCTCAGGCAACAGTACAAAATGTAGTCAAGAAGCATATCCACGTAAAAATGAGGACAACAGGGTACGAGTTACTCAATATAAGGTTTCCAGCCATACTCTAGAGTACAAAATCAGTAAAATGACCATATGAAACTATGCTGAACACACCTCACATGTAGTGACCGTCAACATGTTGAAAAGTGAGTAAAATTACTACAAAAATATGGTGTACATACATTGCAGGTGGTGAGTGTCAAAATATCAACACAGTACAAAATCAGAAATGGAAAACATGGTGAACAGGTAGAGAGTACTGATTTCACATAATGATACTGATAGTACTGATTTCACATAAGGATACTGATAGTACTGATTTCACATAAGGATACTGATAGGGTTGAGGTGTCACTGTAATTTTTTCAGGACAAGTTACAAGTACAATCTAACTCATAGCAACATGTACAACATAACTAATAGGAACATGTACAACATAACTAATAGAAACATGTACAATTTAACCAATAGGAACATGTACAACATAACTAATAGAAACACGGACAACATAACTAATAGAAACATGTACAATTTAACTAACAGAAACATAGACAACATAACTAATAGAAACATGTACAACATAACTAATAGAAACATGTACAATCTAACCAATAGCAACATGTACAACATAACTAACAGAAACATAGACAACATAACTAATAGAAACATGTACAACATAACTAATAGGAACATGTACAACATAACTAATAGAAACAAGTACAACATAACTAATAGAAACATGCACAATCTAACTAACAGAAACATAGACAACATAACTAATAGAAACATGTACAACATAACTAACAGAAACATAGACAACATAACTAATAGAAACATGTACAACATAACTAATAGGAACATGTACAACATAACTAATAGAAACAAGTACAATCTAACTAACAGAAACACGGACAACATAACTAATAGAAACATGCACAATCTAACTAACAGAAACATAGACAACATAACTAATAGAAACATGTACAACATAACTAACAGAAACATAGACAACATAACTAATAGAAACATGTACAATCTAACCAACAGAAACATGTACAACATAACTAATAGGAACATGTACAACATAACTAATAGAAACAAGTACAATCTAACCAATAGAAACATGTACAACATAACTAATAGGAACATGTACAACATAACTAATAGAAACAAGTACAATCTAACCAATAGAAACATGTACAACATAACTAATAGAAACAAGTACAATCTAACCAATAGAAACATGTACAACATAACTAATAGGAGCATGTACAACATAACTAATAGAAACAAGTACAATCTAACCAATAGAAACATGTACAACATAACTAATAGGAACATGTACAACATAACTAATAGAAACAAGTACAATCTAACCAATAGAAACATGTACAACATAACTAATAGAAACAAGTACAATCTAACCAATAGAAACATGTACAACATGACTAATAGGAACATGTACAACATAACTAATAGGAACATGTACAACATAACTAATAGAAACATGTACAATCTAACTAACAGAAACACGGACAACATAACTAATAGAAACATGTACAATCTAACTAACAGAAACACGGACAACATAACTAATAGGAACATGTACAACATAACTAATAGAAACAAGTACAATTTAACCAATAGGAACATGTACAACATAACTAATAGAAACAAGTACAATCTAACCAATAGAAACATGTACAACATAACTAATAGAAACAAGTACAATCTAACCAATAGAAACATGTACAACATAACTAATAGAAACAAGTACAATCTAACCAATAGAAACATGTACAACATGACTAATAGGAACATGTACAACATAACTAATAGGAACATGTACAACATAACTAATAGAAACATGTACAATCTAACTAACAGAAACACGTACAATCTAACTAACAGAAACATGTACAACATGACTAATAGGAACATGTACAACATAACTAATAGGAACATGTACAACATAACTAATAGGAACATGTACAACATAACTAATAGGAACATGTACAACATAACTAATAGGAACATGTACAACATAACTAATAGAAACATGTACAATCTAACTAACAGAAACACGGACAACATAACTAATAGAAACATGTACAATCTAACTAACAGAAACATGTACAACATGACTAATAGGAACATGTACAACATAACTAATAGGAACATGTACAACATAACTAATAGGAACATGTACAACATAACTAATAGGAACATGTACAACATAACTAATAGGAACATGTACAACATAACTAATAGAAACAAGTACAATCTAACCAATAGAAACATGTACAACATAACTAATAGGAACATGTACAACATAACTAATAGAAACAAGTACAATCTAACCAATAGAAACATGTACAACATAACTAATAGAAACATGTACAACATAACTAATAGAAACAAGTACAATCTAACCAATAGAAACATGTACAACATAACTAATAGAAACACGTACAACATAACTAATAGAAACAAGTACAATCTAACCAATAGAAACATGTACAACATAACTAATAGAAACATGTACAACATAACTAACAGAAACATAGACAACATAACTAATAGAAACATGTACAATCTAACCAATAGCAACATGTACAACATAACTAACAGAAACATAGACAACATAACTAATAGAAACATGTACAACATAACTAACAGAAACATAGACAACATAACTAATAGAAACAAGTACAATCTAACCAATAGAAACATGTACAACATAACTAATAGGAACATGTACAACATAACTAATAGGAACATGTACAACATAACTAATAGGAACATGTACAACATAACTAATAAAAACAAGTACAATCTAACCAATAGAAACATGTACAACATAACTAATAGGAACATGTACAATCTAACTAACAGAAACACGGACAACATAACTAATAGAAACATGTACAATCTAACTAACAGAAACACGGACAACATAACTAATAGGAACATGTACAACATAACTAATAGAAACAAGTACAATTTAACCAATAGGAACATGTACAACATAACTAATAGAAACAAGTACAATCTAACCAATAGAAACATGTACAACATAACTAATAGGAACATGTACAACATAACTAATAGAAACAAGTACAATCTAACCAATAGAAACATGTACAACATAACTAATAGAAACAAGTACAATCTAACCAATAGAAACATGTACAACATGACTAATAGGAACATGTACAACATAACTAATAGGAACATGTACAACATAACTAATAGAAACATGTACAATCTAACTAACAGAAACACGGACAACATAACTAATAGAAACATGTACAATCTAACTAACAGAAACATGTACAACATGACTAATAGGAACATGTACAACATAACTAATAGGAACATGTACAACATAACTAATAGAAACATGCACAATCTAACTAACAGAAACATAGACAACATAACTAATAGAAACATGTACAATCTAACCAATAGAAACATGTACAACATAACTAATAGGAACATGTACAACATAACTAATAGAAACAAGTACAATCTAACCAATAGAAACATGTACAACATAACTAATAGGAACATGTACAACATAACTAATAGAAACAAGTACAATCTAACCAATAGAAACATGTACAACATAACTAATAGAAACATGTACAACATAACTAATAGAAACAAGTACAATCTAACCAATAGAAACATGTACAACATAACTAATAGAAACATGTACAACATAACTAATAGAAACAAGTACAATCTAACCAATAGAAACATGTACAACATAACTAATAGAAACACGTACAACATAACTAATAGAAACAAGTACAATCTAACCAATAGAAACATGTACAACATAACTAATAGGAACATGTACAACATAACTAATAGGAACATGTACAACATAACTAATAGAAACATGTACAATTTAACCAATAGAAACATGTACAATTTAATTAACAGAAACATGTACAACATAACTAATAGAAACATGTGCAATCTAACTAACAGAAACATGGACAACATAACTAATAGAAATATGTACAATCTAACCAATAAGAACATGTACCATCTAACTAATAGAAACATGTACAATTTAACCAATAGAAACATGCACAATCTAACTAACAGAAACACGGACAATCTAACTGTAGCAGCAAACATATTAAAAGAAAGTTTTGTGACAAGACTGCCATACTGTAAAGAAAGTATTAATTTTAAGAGATTTAATCTATTACTAAATATTGATTTAAAATATTCAATGTTAATTAGGAACTGTCAATAATGACAACTCATTTGACTGACCTCCATGCTTAATGTTTACTGTTTTATCTAACATTTCCAGCAGTCTCTGAAGCTGTTCTTCCAGTGGCAGGCTTTCTCGTTCTTCAGAGTTCAGAAATGCATCCACTTAAAGATAAACCATATGAGTTTATTTCTCCCATTCTCATTTAAAATTCAATGATCAAGAAAATCTTACTATAATTATGTTATTTTTTCTTAATATCATTATTCATGAATCAAACATTATATCAAAAATTTTCTCACTAAAAGACCTCAATGTGTTATATTCAGAATAGAAAGAAACTTCAATACAGAGATGCTGAGATAATCTTTTTAAATTCTTTCTAATTCATACTTACTACAACATTTACAATAATTAGATACAACTTCATGTACCTGGCTTCTAAAGAAACCCACGTTGTCATGTTTTCTTCAACACCAAGTTAATTTAAACGACAGAATTTTCTCTGTGAACACTTCTTTAAAACAAAATTTAAATATTACAATTCACTAGAACTTTAATACTGATATGGGAGAAAACCAAAGTGCTCGCCATTCTTGGTGGAAAGAAGAAAAAAGGCTGTAAGAGTTTAACTCATATCTATAACTTCAAACTAAAATATAAAATCCTGATTGGAACTACTGAGGGTGCTAACTAAAAAAATGATGCTTTCAATAAGTTTTAGTTTCACGATGCTACATACTCCAGGTTACTAAATTAATTATTTTATTTATTAGTTTCATGATGCTACATACTCCAGGTTACTACATTAATTATTTTATTTACTAGTTTCATGATGCTACACACTCCAGGTTACTAAATTAATTATTTTATTTACTAGTTGCACGATGCTACATACTCCAGGTTACTAAATTAATTATTTTATTTACTAGTTGCACGATGCAACATACTCCAGGTTACTAAATTAATTATTTTATTTACTAGTTTCATGACGCTACACACTCCAGGTTACTAAATTAATTATTTTATTTACTAGTTGCACGATGCTACATACTCCAGGTTACTAAATTAATTATTTTATTTACTAGTTTCATGATGCTACATACTCCAGGTTACTAAATTAATTATTTTATTTACTAGTTTCATGATGCTACATACTCCAGGTTACTAAATTAATTATTTTATTTACTAGTTTCATGATGCTACACACTCCAGGTTACTAAATTAATTATTTTATTTACTAGTTGCACGATGCTACATACTCCAGGTTACTAAATTAATTATTTTATTTACTAGTTGCACGATGCTACATACTCCAGGTTACTAAATTAATTATTTTATTTACTAGTTTCATGATGCTACATACTCCAGGTTACTAAATTAATTATTTTATTTACTAGTTTCATGATGCTACATACTCCAGGTTACTAAATTAATTATTTTATTTACTAGTTTCATGATGCTACATACTCCAGGTTACTAAATTAATTATTTTATTTACTAGTTTCATGATGCTACATACTCCAGGTTACTAAATTAGTTATTTTATTTACTAGTTTCATGATGCTACATACTCTAGGTTACTAAATTAATTATTTTATTTACTAGTTGCACAATGCTACATACTCCAGGTTACTAAATTAATTATTTTATTTACTAGTTGCATGATGCTACATACTCCAGGTTACTAAATTAGTTATTTTATTTACTAGTTTCATGATGCTACATACTCCAGGTTACTAAATTAATTATTTTATTTACTAGTTGCACAATGCTACATACTCCAGGTTACTAAATTAATTATTTTATTTACTAGTTGCATGATGCTACATACTCCAAGTTACTAAATTAATTATTTTATTTACTTGTTGCTGGTAACAGTCTACCAGCCAACTTGTTGGACATGAAGAAATGGTAATCAAATGTTCTGAAATTTAACCCATTAACTTACCATTAGACATTCACAGAGGGTAATCTCAAAGTAAGGAATATATTAGGGACCATTACATTAGCCAATATTAGAACCATTTCTAAAATAATTTACAATGGAAAATCCAAATGTTACGGACACCTTCAACACATTGATAGTAGGTAATTATTTGTTAGAAACGCTTTCAGCACAATGACATGGGGAATTATATGTTAGAAACACCTTCAGCACAATGACATGGGGAATTGTACATTAGAAACACCTTCAGCACAATGACATGGGGAATTATATGTCAGAAATACCTTCAGCACAATGACATGGGGAATTGTATGTTAGAAACACCTTCAGCACAATGACATGGCGAATTATATGTTAGAAACACCTTCAGCACAATGACATGGCGAATTATATGTTAGAAACACCTTCAGCACAATGACATGGCAAATTATATGTTAGAAACACCTTCAGCACAATGACATGGGGAATTGTATGTCACTAACACCTTCAGCACAATGACATGGGAAATTATATATTAGAAACACCTTCAGCACAATGACGTGGCGAATTATATGTCAGAAATACCTTCAGCACAATGACATTGACAATTATATGTTAGAAACACCTTCAGCACAATAACATTGACAATTATATGTTAGAAACACCTTCAGCACAATAACATTGACAATTATACGTTAGAAACACCTTCAGCACAATTACATGGGCAATTATATGTTAGAAACACCTTCAGCACAATGACATGGGGAATTATATGTTAGAAACACCTTCAGCACAATGACAAGGGGAATTATATGTTAGAAACACCTTCAGCACAATGACATGGGCAATTATATGTCAGAAATACCTTCAGCACAATAACATTGACAATTATATGTTAGAAACACCTTCAGCACAATAACATTGACAATTATACGTTAGAAACACCTTCAGCACAATGACATGGGCAATTATATGTTAGAAACACCTTCAGCACAATGACATGGGGAATTATATGTCAGAAATACCTTCAGCACAATGACATTGACAATTATATGTTAGAAACACCTTCAGCACAATAACATTGACAATTATATGTTAGAAACACCTTCAGCACAATAACATTGACAATTATACGTTAGAAACACCTTCAGCACAATGACATGGAGAATTATATGTCAGAAATACCTTCAGCACAATGACATGGGGAATTATATGTTAGAAACACCTTCAGCACAATGACATGGGCAATTATATGTTAGAAACACCTTCAGCACAATGACATGGGCAATTATATGTCAGAAATACCTTCAGCACAATGACATGGGCAATTATATGTTAGAAACACCTTCAGCACAATAACATTGACAATTATATGTTAGAAACACCTTCAGCACAATAACATTGACAATTATACGTTAGAAACACCTTCAGCACAATGACAAGAGCAATTATATGTTAGTAACACCTTATGGGCAATTACATGCTAGGAAAACCTTCATGGCAAGAACATAGGTAATGACGTTACACTAGGTAATCAAAATATTTGGAACACCTTCAACACATTGATGCTATGTAACATAAATTTTAGAAAACCCTTCAGGACATTGATGCTGGATAATGCATATGTTAGGAAACCCTCAGGACATTGATGCTAGGTAATGTAAATGTTACAACACTCCTCAGGGCATTAATGCTAGGTCGTATAAATGTTAGGAAACCCTCAGGACATTGATGATGGGTAACATAAATGTTAGGAAACCCCTCAGGACATTGATGCTGGGTAATATAAATGTTACAAAACCCCTCAGGGCATTAATGCTGGGTCGTATAAATGTCAGGGAACCCTCAAGACATTGATGATTGGTAACATAAATGTTAGGAAACCCCTCAAGACATTGATGGTGTGTAACATAAATGTTAGGAAACCCCTCAGGGCTTTAATGCTGGGTAATATAAACGTTAGGAAACTATCACAACATTAATGCTGGGTAACATAAATGTTAGGAAAACCCTCAGGACACTGATGCTGGGTCATATAAATGTTAGGAAACCCTCAGGACATTGATGCTAGGTAATGTAAATGGTACAAAACTCCTCAGGGCATTAATGCTAGGTCGTATAAATGTTAGGAAACCCTCAGGACATTGATGCTGGGTAATATAAATGTTACAAAACCCCTCAGGACATTGATGCTGGGTAATATAAATGTTACAAAACCCCTCAGGGCATTAATGCTGGGTCGTATAAATGTCAGTTAACCCTCAGGACATTGATTATTGGTAACATAAATGTTAGGAAACCCCTCAAGACATCGATGGTGTGTAACATAAATGTTAGGAAACCCCTCAGGGCTTTAACGCTGGATAATATAAACGTTAGGAAACTATCACAACATTAATGCTGGGTAACATAAATGTTAGGAAAACCCTCAGGACACTGATGCTGGGTCATATAAATGGTAGGAAACCCTCAGGACATTGATGCTAGGTAATGTAAATGTTACAAAACTCCTCAGGGCATTAATGCTAGGTCGTATAAATGTTAGGAAACTATCACAACATTAATGCTGGGTCATATAAATGTTAGGAAAACCCTCAGGACACTGATGCTGGGTAATATAAATGTTAGAAAAACCCTCAGGACACTGATGCTGAGTAATATAAATGTTAGGAAAACCCTCAGGACACTGATGCTGGGTAATATAAATGTTAGGAAAACCCTCAGGAGAACGATGCTGGGTAATATAAATGTTAGGAGAACGATGCTGGGTAATATAAACGTTAGGAAAACCCTCAGGACAACGATGGTGTGTTACATAAATGTTAGGAAAACCCTCAGGACACTGATGCTGGGTAATATAAATGTTAGGAAAACCCTCAGGACAACGATGGTGGGCAAGTTAACATTTTCTTAAACTAAAAACTTATTTCTATTAGTACTTACCTCAGCTGAAAATACAGTTATTCTTTAATATTTGTTTTACCCATCTATCTAACTTCTGGTCCACTCTTCTGTGATACACTTAAATACTCTTATTAATATTTAATCTGCATATTTCTCCACCCTCATAAATGCTCTCTCTATCCTGGTTTAAGCACCTCACTTAGATAATGTAATCACTTTTTCAAGACTTACACTGGTTCTTATTGTGGGGAGGTGGGGCAGAAAGCCTATCAGTGTAGATAAGTTTTATTGGAAATACATTTTCAGTTTAGAAAAATGTTAACATTCAAACCATAGATACAATCAGTTTACACTTAAGCTAAAGTCCTACACTGATAAGGCAGAGGGGCCAGTGTGTGGATGAATGTACCCATACTGCATCAAAAGTTATAGTATAAATACTTAACTCATATATATATGTATATCATACCAAGCCTGTCACAAAATGGTTAAATATCATGTGAATATACTGATTTGGCACTTAATGTTCAATCACATAAATAAAACATGTAAAGCCTAAGAGTAGCAAGCTTTCTTTTAACTATGTTTGAAATCACTTGCTACATTTGTAAAACTATTCCAGACTTGGTGAAACTTTCTAGAATGGACAGTAACTTCCTGTTGTGGAGACACAAATGTACAGGATGACATTCTGAAAGTCTTCAGACATTTGTGTCTCCACAACAGGAAGTTGCCGTCCATTCCACAAAGTTTCATTATGAATACTCTACCTAAACAATCTATCAAAGAATATTCCAGTGTTACTCAAAATACATTGATAAACTTACTAAGTTCACCTAGAATAATTCAAGTTACCATTATAAGTACAGTCTGAACACACAATTTATACAATTATTCATTCTCAACAGAGTTTAGAATACACTTACTATCTTCAGTTACTTTATCTTCATCAATGACATCATTAACATATTGAGGAGCTACTTTCAGATGAATTCCAGTGTTTAGGTCATACCCAACTAACTCAGCATGTCGCCTGGCTTGTCGTATTATAGCACCACCCTTCCACAGACAAAATGTAGTTAATAATTCACAGCCAGATATTGTTTATAACACTACATAATAGTTGACACTCTTATAAAGTTTAAATGTACTAAACAATACAACAACAGAAGATACAACTTAATATCTGTCAATATTACATACTGTATCATCTTTGACAATTGCATGTACCATACATTACAAAGGTATGGTGTAGTCAGCATTTCCTTTGCACCTTTGTATAATGTTAAAATAATAAATACAACATATAACACTAAAATAAACACACAAGTGAAAATCATTTTTAATTCAGGGAAATCTATGGCCTCTACATGCTTTATGGTGATCATCAGAAGTGTGTGTGCAAGTGTTATACTTACACATTTTTAAATAGATCATGTGAATTATAAGTTTACATTTCTGCATAAATCTCAGAGACGTCTTCTGGGCTTTTGTCTCTACTTAATTATTCATATTAGTGGCTCTAATGCCTTTGATTAAGCCATTATTACTGTTTTCCCATCATATTTTATGTTCTAGTTTTGTACATGTTCTAGTGAAGCCCAATTTCCAGTTATTTCATTTGTTACACATCCATTATGTTCTGCTAGACAACACTGTAAATTATGTTCTGTCACTCCAATATCCATAGTTCTATATAAACATTCAGTTTCATAAAGTCATCATTGTTTCATTAACTGTGTTATCTAAAATATATTTTATCTTATTATTCCATTTAAACATAGAGTAACATATCTGTTGTTTTTAAACTCTGAATAAACTGGAAGTTAAACCTGTAAAATATGGTAACACCAAACATTCCTTTTTAATTTTATTGTAACTAGGTTTTAAGGTAACATCTTAATACATTATTACAGCATTAGTGAATTTGTTAACCATTGTATCTACAATAGTTAAGTTAAATCATTTTTAAATTGGATATCTTTAATAGCAAGAACTGAATTTTTAAGTTTCTTGTTTTGTATATATCTTCAAAATTCTACAAACATATGTGTAAATTATGGACAATTTTTTTTCCTTTTGTATGACCTGATTCTTAGTGTCTTAGCATAAGAATAAATGCAATAAACAAATGTTTTTAAGTTCCCTTCTTGTTCATCCCTTTTAAAATATGTCTAAAAAACACAAATGTTTTTCTTAAATATCATAGGTAAGTTGTAGAGATGATTCTTTCTTATTCAAAGAACTTAAACTCTCTGTTGATATTTTATCACAATATCTCAACACCATATGTCCCGTATCTCGACACCTTGAACGTGTCACATACTTATCTCGACACCACGAATGTGTCATGTACATATCTCAACACCACGAATGTGCAATGTACATATCTCGACACCATGAATGTGCAATGTACATATCTTAACACTATGAATGTGCAATGTACATATCTTAACACTATGAATGTGTCATGTACGTATCTCATCTAAGTATCAGGTTTAAATTTTGTATCATTTCTTCCAAATGTTCAAACATAAGTCACACAACAATGGTAAAGGTGCAGATCCCAGTGCTAACCCTTCATTCATGCTTTCGAGAAACATACACAAGATATTCATGGTGTTGAGATGTGTTCAAGGCACATTCATGGTGTTCAGGTATTGTAATATATAGAATAACAGATTAGTTCACTACTGATGATGACATGATAAACAATGAAATATGTAGTCCCACATCAGTTCACTACTGATGATGACATGATAAACAATGAAATATGTAGTCACACATTAGTTCACTGCTGATGATGACATGATAAACAATGAAATATGTAGTCATACATTAGTTCACTGCTGATGATGACATGATAAACAATGAAATATGTAATCACACATTAGTTCACTGCTGATGATGACATGATAAACAATGAAACATGTAGTCACACATTAGTTCACTACTGATGATGACATCATAAACAATGAGATATGTAGTCACACATTAGTTCACTACTGATACATTAGTTCACTGCTGATGATGACATGATAAACAATGAAATATGTAGTCACACATTAGTTCACTACTGATGATGACATGATAAACAATGAAACATGTAGTCACACATTAGTTCACTACTGATGATGACATGATAAACAATGAAACATGTAGTCATACATTAGTTCACTACTGATGATGACATGATAAACAATGAAACATGTAGTCACACATTAGTTCACTACTGATGATGACATCATAAACAATGAGATATGTAGTCACACATTAGTTCACTACTGATGATGACATGATAAACAATGAAATATGTAGTCACACATTAGTTCACTACTGATGATGACATGATAAACAATGAAATATGTAGTCCCACATTAGTTCACTGCTGATGATGACATGATAAACAATGAAACATGTAGTCACACATTAGTTCACTGCTGATGATGACATGATAAACAATGAAATATGTAGTCACACACTAGTTCACTACTGATGATGACATGATAAACAATGAAACATGTAGTCACACATTAGTTCACTGCTGATGATGACATGATAAACAATGAAATATGTAGTCACACATTAGTTCACTACTGATGATGACATGATAAACAATGAAATATGTAGTCACACACTAGTTCACTACTGATGATGACATGATAAACAATGAAATATGTAGTCACACATTAGTTCACTGCTGATGATGACATGATAAACAATGAAATATGTAGTCCCACATCAGTTCACTACTGATACATTAGTTCACTACTGATGATGACATGATAAACAATGAAATATGTAGTCACACATTAGTTCACTACTGATGATGACATGATAAACAATGAAACATGTAGTCACACATTAGTTCACTACTGATGATGACATGATAAACAATGAAACATGTAGTCATACATTAGTTCACTACTGATGATGACATGATAAACAATGAAACATGTAGTCACACATTAGTTCACTACTGATGATGACATGATAAACAATGAAACATGTAGTCACACATTAGTTCACTACTGATGATGACATGATAAACAATGAAACATGTAGTCACACATTAGTTCACTGCTGATGATGACATGATAAACAATGAAATATGTAGTCACACATTAGTTCACTACTGATGATGACATGATAAACAATGAAATATGTAGTCCCACATCAGTTCACTACTGATACATTAGTTCACTACTGATGATGACATGATAAACAATGAAATATGTAGTCACACATTAGTTCACTACTGATGATGACATGATAAACAATGAAATATGTAGTCACACATTAGTTCACTACTGATGATGACATGATAAACAATGAAATATGTAGTCACACATTAGTTCACTACTGATGATGACATGATAAACAATGAAATATGTAGTCCCACATTAGTTCACTACTGATGATGACATGATAAACAATGAAATATGTAGTCCCACATTAGTTCACTACTGATGATGACATGATAAACAATGAAATATGTAGTCACACATTAGTTCACTGCTGATGATGACATGATAAACAATGAAATATGTAGTCACACATTAGTTCACTACTGATGATGACATGATAAACAATGAAATATGTAGTCATACATTAGTTCGCTACTGATGATGACATGATAAACAATGAAACGTAGACATACATTAGTTCACTACTGATGATGACATGATAAACAATGAAATATGTAGTCACACATTAGTTCACTGCTGATGATGACATGATAAACAATGAAATATGTAGTCACACATTAGTTCGCTACTGATGATGACATGATAAACAATGAAACATGTAGTCACACATTAGTTCACTACTGATGATGACATGATAAACAATGAAATATGTAGTCACACATTAGTTCACTACTGATGATGACATGATAAACAATGAAATATGTAGTCCCACATTAGTTCACTACTGATGATGACATGATAAACAATGAAATATGTAGTCACACATTAGTTCACTGCTGATGATGACATGATAAACAATGAAATATGTAGTCACACATTAGTTCACTACTGATGATAATATGACAAATATCAAAACATGTACAGTCAACAGTTTAGAGAATATAGATTAGCCTGAATTAGGAACGTTTTGAAAATGTATCCTAGAACAGCTGGTATTGGTATTATCACTTTTATTGATAAGCAGAGAACAACGTTAAGAAAAACCTGAAGATGACCTGGGAAGGTCAAAACATTGTTCTCTACTTATCAATAAAAGTGATAAAACAAATACCAGATACATTTTTATTTCAAGTGTTTCTCATCATCAAGGATAGAAATGGTTTAGTTGTATATAGATTTTAACATTATATGTTTCTTATTTTAGTATAATGTTGTAATTTCTCAGATACTGATTTTCTGATGGAACTGGAATGTATGTGGATTGGACAGTAGATGTGGCCATCTACAAAGTGTGTTAAGAAAATCAACTGAAATGCTGAACAAGCTATGAAATAAGGTCAGCAATAGGGAACTTAGTGGTGTACAAGCTGTATACTGATGGGTTTCAAAAAATGTTAGATTCACCAGTTTGAATATGATTTACATCATAATTAAGGTACAATAATAATAACTTTTTATTTATAGTTTTTAAATATTTCAATCAATTTTAACAATTCATTTTCACCTCATTTTGTAAAAGTCGGTTTTCTGTCTAATATACAAAAGAAACGTGGTCAAACATAGCTCACCTGATCTCTCATCTTAAGAGCCCCTCTGTAATAAAAAGTGTCTTTTGCATTGTACGTCATACAGTTCTTCACAATAAGGTTAAAATCACCTTCAAAATCACTGAAATTCCCATACTCATGATGATTCAGTTTTCTTCTCATTGTTGAGAAATCCATTGGATGAGTAATAAAATCAAGGTAATCTGGCACCTAAAAACAGTTTGAATGTATGAAACCACGATGGTACCACCACACTTCTGCTTTTGAAACTTTTGAACTATAGATATAAGTAATTCTAGACCTTAAACAATCAAATCGTGGCTCAAGAGTGATGCTTTAGTGGCTTCTTGTTAACAGTTTAAACACATTAAAGTACCCTGTAGTAGATCATGACTGCTGTCAACACTGTGACTTTTATGTAAACACAGATATTAGTTATCCTTAAAACTAATATTACTTGTGTTTGTATTACTACAATGTACCTATAAAGACAACAAGATCCATGTATTAATCATTCTCTATTACTTCCAGTAAACGTTCTCCTTTAAAAAACAGCAGCTTCTATTGTCTAATTCAAAAAGCATAATGTCTTGGAAATATATTGGATTTATTAATGTAAATCTTAATTAAAAAGTAATTAAGATTATAATAAATTAACATAATTTTTAGATCAGTAAAATAAATGGTATTTTTTGAGTTATGCTAAACCTTTTAAACAACTATCTATAGAAACATCACCTTTCTTCAGACATTCCTCACAGATTCAAAGATCTTTAAGTATATGAATCAACAATATAAATGTCTTCAAACCAAAATAATTATCTTTAGCTATTAACTGGAGAAAGCAGCACATCAATAAAAGATGTTAATTTTAACTATAATGAGTTAATTATCAAGTAAAAATATAATGAAACATGCAACATACCTCATTCAGATCTACTGGTTCAGCAAAAATGTTGGCCGTGTCTTTCTCCTGTAACTGGTCTAAGAGCTCAGCCAGCATAATCTGTAACGGATGTAGTCTCATCTCACACTCCAACTGAACAACTCTGATCTACATAGTAAAACAGATGTCTTATTTTAACAACTCAACAAACATACTCTGTAATATGGATGTAGTCTCATCTCACACTATAAAGTTAACAAATCTGACCTAAATAGTAAAACAAACGTCTTTCTTTTAACAACTACTCAACAAAGATAATCTGTAATGGATGTAGTCTCATCTCACACTCCAACTGTACAACTCTGTTCTAAATAGTAAAACAAACATTTTTATTTTAACAACTCAACAAACATAACCTGTAACAGATGTAGTCTGATCTCATATTCCAAATGAACAACTCTGACCCAAATAGTAAAACAGATGCCTTATTTTAACAACTCAACAAACATAATCTGTCATGGATGTAGTCTCATCTCACACTCCAACTGTACAACTCTGAACTAAATAGTAAAACAAACGTCTTTCTTTTAACAGCTCAACAAACACAACCTGTAATGATGTAGTCTCATCTCACACTCCAACTGTACAACTCTGAACTAAATAGTAAAACAAACGACTTTCTTTTAACAGCTCAACAAACACAACCTGTAATGATGTAGTCTCATCTCACACTCCAACTAAACTCTGATCTATATAGTAAAACAAACATCTTTCTTTTAACACCTCAACAAACAAAACCTGTAATGATGTAGTCTCATCTCACACTCCAACTAAACTCTGATCTATATAGTAAAACAAACGTCTTTCTTTTAACAGCTCAACAAACACAACCTGTAATGATGTTGTCTCATCTCACACTCCAACTGAACTCTGATCTATATAGTAAAACAAACGTCTTTCTTTTAACAGCTCAACAAACACAACCTGTAATGATGTTGTCTTATCTCACACTCCAACTGTACAACTCATAAAAAATACTATAGGCTGTTCAACCCTACACTTACAGGTTCCCTTTCTGAACATTTCATCTTGTGATACAAGATTTTGCTATTTATATTCAAAACTTAATTAAGTGACTTTACTATCAATTTATATCAATATTATTATGTTTTATATTAATTCCTTTGTTTCAAAACCTTAAACAAATACTTCAACTTTATTTTTGTCATCAAGTGACACACAAGTTTACTTTTCTTCAATCTATGTAACCGTAATACTTCTTCATGTACACTGTGGTATATACACACAGAAACTAGGTTTACCGTAATACTTCTTCATGTACACTGAGGTATATACACACAGAAACTAGGTTTACCGTAATACTTCTTCATGTACACTGTGGTATATACACACAGAAATTAGGTTTACCGTAATACTTCTTCATGTACACTGTGATATATACACACAGAAACTAAGTTTACCGTAATACTTCTTCTTCATGTACACTGTGGTATATACACACAGAAACTAGGTTTACCGTAATACTTCTTCATGTACACTGTGGTATATACACAGAAACTAGGTTTACCGTAATACTTCTTCATGTACACTGTGGTATATACACACAGAAACTAGGTTTACCGTAATACTTCTTCATGTACACTGTGATATATACACACAGAAACTAAGTTTACCGTAATACTTCTTCATGTACACTGTGGTATATACACACAGAAACTAGGTTTACCGTAATACTTCTTCATGTACACTGTGGTATATACACACAGAAACTAGGTTTACCGTAATACTTCTTCATGTACACTGTGGTATATACACACAGAAACTAGGTTTACCGTAATACTTCTTCATGTACACTGTGGTATATACACACAGAAACTAGGGTTTACCGTAATACTTCTTCATGTACACACTGTGGTATATACACACAGAAACTAGGTTTACCGTAATACTTCTTCATGTACACTGTGGTATATACACACAGAAACTAGGTTTACCGTATACTTCTTCATGTACACTGTGGTATATACACACAGAAATTAGGTTTACCGTAATACTTCTTCATGTACACTGTGATATATACACACAGAAACTAAGTTTACCGTAATACTTCTTCATGTACACTGTGGTATATACACACAGAAACTAGGTTTACCGTAATACTTCTTCATGTACACTGTGGTATATACACACAGAAACTAGGTTTACCGTAATACTTCTTCATGTACACTGTGGTATATACACACAGAAACTAGGTTTACCGTAATACTTCTTCATGTACACTGTGGTATATACACACAGAAACTAGGTTTACCATAATACTCTTCTTCATGTACACTGTGGTATATACACACAGAAACTAGGTTAAATGTTCTGCTTACATTCTTCTCTCAAGTTCCTTACCACATGTTTAGACCCTATATAATGTATCAACTCAAGACTTAAGACCCTTTGTAATGTATCGACTCATGCTTTATGATCCTTTATAATGTATTAACTCATGCCTTATGACCCTTTATAATATATTAACTTGTGTTATATACATATTCTACATGTATTTATTTATTAATTTATGCTACTTGTATTTAATATATGCTATATATATTTTGTTATTAGTCTATTCTTCCTGTATTTACTAAACTATACTAGATGTATTTATTTATTAAGTTATATGTATTTAGTGCTATGCTACATGTAGTTATTACTGACATATGATACATTTATTTATTTATTAATCTGTCACTTGATAAAAAACTACAAATTTTTACATCTTGTGAATCAATGACACAACAGATTATGAATGAAGTAGACAAAGTAATGTATCACCACATCCAGTCATCACATGATGAAGGGCATAGACAAAGTAATGTATCACCACATCCAGTCATCACATGATGAAGGGCATAGACAAAGTAATGTATCACCACATCCAGTCATCAGATGATGAAGTAGACAAAGTAATGTATCACCACGTCCAGTCATCACATGATGAAGGGCATTGTTCCTTAATTTAAGGAATGAACAACTAAAGACAAAAGTGTAACCTTAAACTAAAAGCAAAGCTAAAATAATCAATATTTGAATAACTTCAAAAACAGTCATCAAATATAAAACTGAACACGATTCTTATAGAAAGACATCTGTCAATATTAAAATAATTTCCAAACAGATAGCAGAATATATACAAGTACTTGTAAGTTCATGAAGTATAACATGTGTTCTGTTGCTACTGTCTTATCCACATCCTATCCTACTGGATATATACCATTCAAATTTTATTCATCTTTGTTTGATAAACATTTACTAATATATTGACTTAAGTAATGTATTCAAAGGGAAAAAAATGTATAACCTGAGAGCCTTGGGTTATAGGATATTTTATTTTCGTGTTAAACTGATATTTTTTAACCTAGTGTTTTCATAACATAACTAAGGATATTAAAAAATGCTTAATGAAAATTCTAGTAGACCTATGTTGTTCTTTCAGGATACTTTTCAAGGAGTTCGTAGCACACTGGGAAACTAAACTGAATCATGTTTGTTCTTAGTGTTACTACAATATAAACAAAACATATTGTAATAATTAAGTACTCTGAACAACCAGATGTGATCTCACACTATGATATTCATACTTTGTGTTCTTAGAGTATATTTTCCAAATAAAGTCAGAAACAGCATATAATATCAATAGCAACAAAATATACTGTAGCTGCTAAATGAAAGGAATTATATGGCAGTATCAGTTTCTGTATATGTCTGATGATAAAACTGTCAGGAAACAAATATAAGTTAGTACAATATGTTTGTTTTCCACATTACAATTCATACACTTTATCATCTGACTTCACTAAAACATTAAAAATGTATAGTTTCTCTCTCTCTGTTACTTCTACCATTAAACAAATCAGAGTTTCATTTACGAGATACTTTTTCTGTTCCACTGTAACAGCTTTACCTCAACCACAAGTGTGGCAGTATTTTAAAAGTACTATAGAGATCTGTGATTACGTAGCTCTGTAACAAAATAACTGATACACAACATTCAACTGTTTCAGTACAAAATTCAAATTTAAAATATTTTTACATTTAAGGAAACAAAATGACTGAATTAACTAATAGCCCGAGCTGTTTAGAGACTGTTTATCCTGTAAGGAAGGACCAGTGTCCCTTTACAGCATACATTAACCAACACAAGATAGTGCTATATGCTTAACCCTATAGCTTGAAATCCTGACACAGAAATGGTACAAAAATGTTCAACAGCCATATTTTACTTCAATCTAGTAAAAGCAGAGGTTAAACAAAGTTTAAAAATTGTATTTTTATTTGAGAAATGGGACAAGTACAGTAGTTCCTACACGAAGTATCTGACCAGTTATAATGATGATAACATGTTCTCTTGCTGTTAATCTCAGTACTCTATAAATAAATTTGAATTTGATACTGAGTGAAGAAGTGTTAAGAGAAATGCTTCCACCTGTAAAGTAAAACAAGTATGTTATGGGTAATATCATACTGAAATATGGGATTCAACACCACTGGATATAGGTCAGATTTTTAAAACATTTCACCCAATGAATATCAACATTGACCATGAACTAAAAACAAAATGAGTCCAGTTATCAAAGCCAGCATACTGAACAATGGAAAAGTAATTTTAAAACATTTAAAGAGGTGAAAACTGTCAATACTTGACTTAACGATTCTCGTTTAAGCTTCTCTCGCTTACGCATTCAGCTCAATCAGAAGCCTTGAACGTTCTAGATCCTGCCGTAGTAAGCTGCCAGTACTTCAGCTGTTCCTTCAATTTGTTTGTTTGTTTGTCTGTATCCTTCTAGGAAACACAACAGAAAGTTATATCTTTTAAGCTGGGGTCTGTGGCTAGTACTATGTCCTTCTTTTAATAGTGCCCCAATTTTTATGCAGCAAAATAATAACAACATTATGCAGCCACGATTTGAAATTGTGCACGAGAAGATTACGTAATATGCAGTGATAATGCAGGAAATAAAAATTATGCATTTGTTTATATAACAACATTTAAAACTGAAGTAAAAACAACTGAAATCAGTAACATTTAAGAGGACACTATGTATAATTAATCAAATTCTACCAGTATCGGCAATTTAATATGTCTTATATTTTATGAAATAACAACAATAAATAAACTTTTAGACCTTGTAAGTGCTTTAGGCAAGAACGTAGCCAATCACCCATTTACACTTCATAGCATTTCACTCAATATGGAGTACAGTCATCATAAACACCAGGGGTAGCTAGTAATTTACACTTCATAGCATTTCACTTCAATATGGAGTACAGTAATCATAAACACCAGGGGGTAGCTAGTCATTTACACTTCATAGCATTTCACTTCAATATGGAGTACAGTCATCATAAACACCAGGGGTAGCTAGTAATTTACACTTCATAGCATTTCACTTCAATATGGAGTACAGTAATCATAAACACCAGAGATAGCTAGTAATTTACACTTCATAGCATTTCACTTCAATATGGAGTACAGTAATCATAAACACCAGGGGTAGCTAGTCATTTACAGTTCATAGCATTTCACTTCAATATGGAGTACAGTAATCATAAACACCAGGGTAGCTAGTAATTTACACTTCATAGCATTTCACTTCAATATGGAGTACAGTCATCATAAACACCAGGGGTAGCTAGTAATTTACAGTTCATAGCATTTCACTTCAATATGGAGTACAGTAATCATAAACACCAGGGGTAGCTAGTAATTTACACTTCATAGCATTTCACTCAATATGGAGTACAGTCATCATAAACACCAGGGGTAGGTAGTAATTTACAGTTCATAGCATTTCACTTCAATATGGAGTACAGTAATCATAAACACCAGGGGTAGCTAGTAATTTACAGTTCATAGCATTTCACTTCAATATGGAGTACGGTAATCATAAACACCAGGGGTAGCTAGTAATTTACACTTCATAGCATTTCACTTCAATATGGAGTACACTCATCATAAACACCAGAGGTAGCTAGTAATTTACAGTTCATAGCATTTCACTTCAATATGGGGTACAGTCATCATAAACACCAGGGGTAGCTAGTAATTTACACTTCATAGCATTTCACTTCAATATGGAGTACAGTAATCATAAACACCAGGGGTAGCTAGTCATTTACACTTCATAGCATTTCACTTCAATATGGAGTACAGTAATCATAAACACCAGGGGTAGCTAGTAATTTACAGTTCATAGCATTTCACTTCAATAATGGGGTACAGTCATCATAAACACCAGGGGTAGCTAGTAATTTACAGTTCATAGCATTTCACTTCAATATGGAGTACAGTAATCATAAACACCAGGGGTAGCTAGTAATTTAGTTCATAGCATTTCACTTCAATATGGATACAGTAATCATAAACACCAGGGGCTAGTAATTTACACTTCATAGCATTTCACTTCAATTTGGAGTACAGTAATCATAAACACCAGGGGTAGCTAGTAATTTACACTTCATAGCATTTCACTTCAATATGGAGTACAGTCATCATAAACACCAGGGGTAGCTAGTAATTTACAGTTCATAGCATTTCACTTCAATATGGAGTACAGTCATCATAAACACCAGGGGTAGCTAGTCATTTACACTTCATAGCATTTCACTTCAATATGGAGTACAGTAATCATAAACACCAGGGGTAGCTAGTAATTTAGTTCATAGCATTTCACTTCAATATGGAGTACAGTAATCATAAACACCAGGGGTAGCTAGTAATTTACACTTCATAGCATTTCACTTCAATTTGGAGTACAGTAATCATAAACACCAGGGGTAGCTAGTAATTTACAGTTCATAGCATTTCACTTCAATATGGAGTACAGTCATCATAAACACCAGGGGTAGCTAGTAATTTACAGTTCATAGCATTTCACTTCAATATGGAGTACAGTAATCATAAACACCAGGGGTAGCTAGTCATTTACAGTTCATAGCATTTCACTTCAATATGGAGTACACTCATAAACACCAGGGGTAGCTAGTAATTTACACTTCATAGCATTTCACTTCAATAATGGGGTACAGTCATCATAAACACCAGGGGTAGCTAGTAATTTACACTTCATAGCATTTCACTTCAATATGGAGTACAGTAATCATAAACACCAGTGGTAGCTAGTCATTTACAGTTCATAGCATTTCACTTCAATAATGGGGTACAGTCATCATAAACACCAGGGTAGCTAGTAATTTACACTTCATAGCATTTCACTTCAATATGGGGTACAGTAATCATAAACACCAGGGGTAGCTAGTAATTTACACTTCATAGCATTTCACTTCAATATGGAGTACAGTAATCATAAACACCAGGGGTAGCTAGTCATTTACAGTTCATAGCATTTCACTTCAATAATGGGGTACAGTCATCATAAACACCAGGGGTAGCTAGTAATTTACACTTCATAGCATTTCACTTCAATATGGAGTACAGTAATCATAAACACCAGGGGTAGCTAGTAATTTACACTTCATAGCATTTCACTTCAATATGGAGTAGTCAATATGAAGTAACCTATCACATGAGTTACATAACAATTAAGTGAGATGACTTTACGATGTTACAAATTCAAATTATCCAAATATTAAAACTAGTAATACACGTACACATATTTTGAACTAAAACTACAAATCTTCATGCACATGTCTCGTTATATTACATACAAAAATTTGCCTAACAATTATATCAAAAGAATTGATCAAATTTTTAGAATTCATCTGAAAACTATCAAGACAGAAGGTATACCAGGAGGGTGCTGTATTTCTGACAATAAATACTGTAATATACCAGGAGGGTGCTGTATTTCTGACAATAAATACTGTATCAGTTTAACTGTAACAACATGGAAGAAAATCCTTATGTTAATTCTACTTTTCAGAAAGTGCTAAAACAAAGTTGGAATTTATGTAACCTCAATAGCTTTTCCAGCTACAGCTGAGAAATTAATACTAAAACATATTTACTTCTCAAATATACAAGAGAAAATATTTTAAAGAATTTCTGAGAGAAAGTAAGGAAGGGTACAGAATATATTAGCCACACTACAAGTCTCCTAAGATAGCTGTAGAACGGAAAACCATTTCCTTGAAATGAATCTGACATAACATCATATGTACAGCTTTTAAAAATGGTTATGATTTAGGGAAATGTAAGGTTTAACTTGTGGATTCCATTTTGCTTTAACAGTATGTATTTGTATACTGATCATGTTTTTCAGCTTAATGATCTTATGGTGAAACTGTTTTCTAGTTTTATTCCTACACTTAAATTAAACTTATTTTTACAAACACTTTTGAAATGTCATTTCTTCCTTCAAACTTTTCATGGTGTTAAATAACTTGGACTGTCTTAATATTTGTCTGTATGTATGTAGATGCTTGTTCCAATTTGTTATTAATTCAATTTTTAACATTTGTTATCTTTAGTTGTATACTAAATAACTTGCACAGATTTAAGTAAGTAGCTATAAAAATTAATATTACTATTAATGCAGAACACCAAATCTTATATTAAACAACTTATACAAATGAAAACTCTTATCGTTTCATTTGCTCATATCAAAATCATTTTGAAACTTTTAGGAAAGGTTTTTCCTGTTGTTTTATATTCCTATAAGCACTATTGAAAAATTAATTAATTACTTTTAAGTTTTTACTTCATAGAAACTGAGAAAAATACTTATTAGGAACAGATGAATATTTTATACAAAGTCAGTAAATGTTCTGAAAGTTCCTGAAGACTGAAATAATTTCTAAAATCATAGAGCTGTAACTTTGTATTCTGCTGTTGTTTAGAGTTTGACTGTTATCTGAAGTTTAAAATTATTCAAGTTTAAATATTATTTCTTTAACCATGTTTTGACTGTCAGAAATTACAACTGTAATTTTGTCCATTATGACTGGAGAAAAAACAGTAGTCCTACCACCATTACTAGAACAGACTAAGTACATCAAGTCTACAACTAGTATTACAGTAGGCTGTGCCTCATAATGTCATTACAGTCCTTGTCAGAATGTCCTGTCATGTTCTAAAGATGGCCGAGTAGATAATATAAAATCAAATTTAAATACATAAATCAGCAAGTCTCCGACCAACCACAACTGTTGTGGAAGAACTAGATTGTTGACTACTCACAGGCAGTTTAGTATTACTAAATAAGATTCTGTACTGCAAGGTATTAATACACTCATATCATAAAAATGTGATCAGATCAGGGATTTAGAATTTCTAAAACTTGCACATCACTTTTACTTAATGGATTTAGGCAAGACTGATCAAAATGGAGATCCAGAATTGTTCTAAGAGAGTGTTGAATACAAAGGTGAGTATTTAAAGCCATCCACATGTCTAAGGCAACAGTAACTACCATTATAAAAAAGCTGTCTAAGAAATCATGGTATGGGTTAACCAAGATAATTTTATGATAATTCAATCATTAAATCTTTCAAACACCTGAAGAATGAAACAAGTATTCATGGTATTTCCAAGGTATGCCAGTCATCAGAAACAACATCTACAGGTATCTGTAGGATCAGATTGTTGAAATGGGCAAGCATTGTCCTCATACACTGAAGAAGTCATGGAAATTATACAAGGATCCTTAAGACAGCACCATTTGCAATGGAACTTATGGTGCAGGGCAACTTTGACAAACACAATCATCAGATAAAACCTAACTAGTTGTATTGACATGGGCTTTAACAAGGTTGCTAGTCTACAAAATTGGTTTAATATAACACACTCAACCTCTGTGTCTGATGACTGCCACCTTGCCAATAGTCCCACACAACAGTTCTCACAGAAAAAAAACTTCCATGAATATTGCTTTAGGAGATAATAAAAAATAGTATACAAGATACATACGTTTACAAGTCAAACTTACATCATTAAAAGTGTAATGCACTAATAATTGTATAACTTAAAGGTAATAAACTTGATTTTCATGGAATAAAGGGCTATATGAGAAAACATGTTTCTATAAGTTACACACAGAAAACAACAAGTTATTATGAATACTAATTTGTTTCTTGTCCTAATAATTTTTTTTTAATTATCAATTTAAACTTATTTATTATCAACTGTTATACTACTTCTAATGTTAATTTCATGCTGTAAATGTAAGACTACATACTGGTTGTCTTACAAACAAACCTAAAATGAAAAACAATTCTTCCTTCACTTATTTATTGTGAACATTAAACATTTTCTGACTTTTTTAAATTTTTTAAGAGTTCATAATTACACAAATGTTTTGATGTTAACCCAGTAAGTTACAAGACTGCTATTTTTCCAGTGTGAGCTTGCACATATTTAAACATATTTAATAAAGTCACTTCTCTGTAGTTCATCTTTCTTTTACAAACAAATACAAAACTCACAGGCCAACAAACCTGGTCCCCGACTTAGTCTGATGAGCTATTTGCAACCGCCTCAACAACGGCACTCCATTTCGATTCTGTCTCTTCAAGGTCCAGTATCCTAACAACCTCTGTAGAAACTGATGTTTCTTTGGCATAGAAATCATTGATGCTATCTTGGTCAGTCTATGAAAATTGTAATAATGTTGTGTGTTAAGAAACACATTTATTGTGATTATCACAGCTTTAAACTTTAAACAAAACATCTGATGCACAGACACAACTTTGTCTCAATAAAGTAGTTTTGGACAGATGTGAGTTAAACGCCTTTAGTGCACAATACAATCTATTATATCTCAGTCATAACAGAAGCATATCTATGTCATCTGGAATACCTTGATGGTAAAATCTGGAATTTATAGAAACAAGCATTTTAGTTATTCTGTTATATTAGTTGTACATAGTCTTCATGGTGAACTTATCTACAAAACCAGTCTAACTGAGAGTGACACGAAGACTTATCTACAAAACCAGTCTAACTGAGAGTGACACCTGAAGACGTATCTACAAAACCAGTCTAGCTGAGAGTGACACCAAGACTTATCTACAAAACCAGT